>NW_011494835.1:3135003-3178724 GCF_000754665.1 Bison bison bison
CTGAAACTCCAGTACTTTGGCCACCTCATGTGAAGAGTTGACTCATTGGAAAAGACTCTGATGCTGGGAGGGATTGGGGGCAGGAGGAGAAGGGGACAACAGAGAATGAGATGGCTGGATAGCATCACTGACTCAATGGATGTGAGTTTGAGTGAACTCCAGGAGTTGGTGATGGACAGGGAGGCCTGGCATGCTGTGATTCATTGGGTTGCAAAGAGTCGGACACGACTGAGCGACTGAACTGACTGACTGACTGACCATATTGTTTTGAGTCTTATAGTTTTGTAACAGTTTAACATCAGGAAGTATGATGCCTCCAGCTTTCTTTTTCTTTCTCAGGAAAGCTTGGGCTATTTGGGTCTTTTGTGGTTTCATACCAATTTTAGGATCGTTTTTTTCTTTTTCTGTGAAAGGTATCATTAGACTCTTGGTAGATATTGCCTTGAATCTCAGAAATATAGAGTTTGGGAAAATGTTAATTCTTTCAGTCCATGAACACAGGGAATCTTTCTATTATTTATTTCCTCTTTCATTTCCTTTATCAGTGTTTTATAGTTTTCAGTGTTCTGCTCTTTCACTTCCTTGGTTAAATTTATTCCTAAGTATATTACTGTTTTTGTTGAAATAGTAAATGGAATTGTTTTCTTTATTTCATTTTCAGATGATTTGTTACTAGTGTATAAAAACACAACTGATTTCTGTATGTTGTTCTTATATCCTGCAACACTGTTAAATTTTCATTAGTTCTTCCAGTTTTTTTAGTAGAATCTTTAACCTTTTCCATATGTAATATCACGCCTTCTGCAAACAGTGACAATTTTGCTTTTTTCTCTCCAATGTGGATGGTCTCTCTCCCTCTCTCTTCCTTCCTGATTTATCTGGCTAGAATTTCCAGTATTATGTTAGAGAGAGGTGTGGTGAAATGGTCACCCTTGTCTTATTCCTGATTTTAAAAGAAAAGCTTTCAATATTTCCCCATTCTGTATGATATTTGCTATGATCTTTTCATTTGTGGTCTTTAATTATGTTGAGGTGTGTACTTTGTATACCTAAATTGGTGAGTTTCTATGAAACTTGGTGAATGAAATGGTATTATATCAAAAACTTTATCCACAACTATCAAAATGATCATATGATTTTGTCTTTCCTTCTGTTAATGTGATGTATCACATTTATTACTTTGCATATATTGTGCCAACTTTGCATTCCAGGACTGAATCCCATATGATTATGGTGTATGATTCTTTTACCGTGCTGTTGAACTGGTTTGCTGATATTTGCGAGAATTTTTGCATCTATATTTAGCAGGGATATTGATCTATGGCTTTATTTTCTTTTAGTGACTTATCTAGCTTTGCTATCTGTGTAATATTGGCCTCAATAAATTAGTTTAGTAGTGTTCCAGACTTTTGAAATTTTAGAATGGTTTGAGAATGATTGACATTAATGCTTCTTTAAATGTTTGGTAGAACTCATCAGTAAAACCATCTGCTCCTGGGATTTTCTTTGTCGAGAGATTGTCAATTATTGATTCAATCTCCTTATTTATTATTGGCCTATTCTGATTTTCTGTTTCTTCATGATTCATTATTGGTTGATTGTATGTTTCCAGGAATTTATCTGTTCTAAGTTATCTGATTTGCTGGATTATGATTTTTCATAATAGTGTCTTATGATCCTTTTTATTTCTGTGGTATCAATTGTCCTCTTTTCATTTCTGATTTTATTTATTAAAGTCTAGGTAAAGGTTGTCTGTTTTATATTTTTAAAAACAAGCTTAGAAGACCTTGAGGGGGTGACTTCCTCATCAAATAAGTATATCTGCAGATGTCACAGATTTTATGAAGGGGATAAAGAGGACTTCCTTTTATTTATTTCATTTGAGGATAATTGCTTTACAGAATTTTGTTCTTTTCTGTTAAACCTCAACATGAATCATCACAGGTATACATATATCCCCTCCCTTTTGAACCTCCCTCCTATCTCCATCCCCATCCCACCCCTCTAGGTTGATACAGAGCCCCTGTTTGAGTTTTCTGAGCCTTACAGCAAATTCCCGTTGGCTATCTAGTTTACATATGGTAATGAAAGTTTCTGGAGAAGGCAATGGCACCCCACTGCAGTACTCTTGCTTGGAAAATCCCATGGATGGAGAAGCCTGGTAGGCTGCCGTCCATGGGGTCGCAAAGAGTTGGACACGACTGAACGACTTCACTTTCACTTTTCACTTTCATGCACTGGAGAAGGAAATGGCAACCCACTCCCGTATTCTTGCCTGGAGAATCCCAGGGACGGGAGAGCCTGATGGGCTGCCATCTATGGGGTCGCACAGAGTCGGACACGACTGAAGTGACTTAGCAGCAGCAGCAGCAATAGTCCATTGTATATATGTACCACAACTTCTTTATCCATTCATCTGTTGATGGACATCCAGGTTGCTTCCATGTGCTAGCTATTGTAAATAGTGCTGCAGTGAACAATGGGATACATGTGTCTTTTTCAATTTTGATTTCCTCAGGGTACATGCCTAGGAGTGGGATTGCTGGGTCATGTGGTGCTTTTATTCCTAGTTTTTAAAGGGATCTCCATACTGTCTTCCATAGAGGCTGTATCAATTTACATTCCCACCAACAGTACAAGAGTGTTCCCTTTTCTCCACACCCTCTCCAGCATTTATTGTTTGTAGACTATTTGATGATGGCCATTCTGACCCATGTGAGGTAATATCTAATTGAGGTTTCAATTTGCATTTCTCCAATAATGAGTGATGTTGAGCATCTTTTCACGTGTTTGTTAGCCATCTGTATGGCTTCTTTGAAGAAATGTCTGTTTAAGCTTGTTTCTCACTTTTTGATTGGGTTGTTTGTTTTTCTGGCATTGAGTTCTATGAGCCGCTTGTATATTCTGGAAATTAATCCTTTGTCACTTGTTTCATTTGCTATTATTTTCTCCCATTCTGAGGGTTGTCTTTTCACCTTGTTTATAGTTTCCTCTGCTGTGCAAAAGCTTTTAAGTTTAATCGGGTCCCACTTGTTTACTTTTGTTTTTATTTCCATTACTCTAGTAGGTGGGTCAGAGAGGATCTTGCTTTGATTTATGTCATTGAGTGTTCTGCCTATGTTTTCCTCTAAGAGTTTTATAGTTTCTGGTCTTACATTTAGGTCTTTAATCCATTTTGAGTTTACCTTTGTGTATGGTGTTAGGAAGTGTTCTAATTTCATTCTTTTACATGTAGCTGTCCAGTTTTCCCAGAACCATTTATTGAAGAGGCTGTCTTTGCCCCACTGTATATTCTTGCCTCCTTTGTCAAAAATAAGGGACCCATAGGTGTATGGGTTTATTTCTGAGCCTTCTATCTTGTTGCATTGGTCTATATTTCTGTTTTTGTGTCAGTACCATACTGTCTTGATGACTGTATCTTTGTAGTATAATCTGAAGTCAGGAAGGTTGATTTCTACAGCTCCTTTCTTCTATCTTGGGACTGCTTTGGCTATTCGGGGTCTTTTGTGTTTCCATATGAATTGTGAAATTTTTTGTTCTAGTTCTGTGAAAAATGCCATTGGTAATTTGATAGTGATCACATTGAATCTGTATATTGCATTTGATAGTATAGTCATTTTCACAATATTGTTCTTCCTACGCAGGAACATGAAATCTCTCTCCATCTGTTTATGTCATCTTTGATTTCTTTCATCAGTGTCTTATACTTTTCTGTGTACAGTTCCTTTGTCTCCTTAGCTAAGTTTATTCCTAGATATTTATATCTTTAATTCTTTTTGTTGCAGTGGTGAATGAGATTGATTCCTTAATTTCTTTTTCTGATTTTTCATTTTTAGTATGTAGAAATGCAAGTGATTTCTGTGTATTGATTTTGTATCCTGCAACTTTGCTAAATTCACTGATTAGCTGTCATAATTTTCTGATACAATCTTTAGGGTTTTCTATGTACAGTGTCATGTCATCTGCAAACAGTGAGAGCTTTACTTCTTTTCTGATCTGGATTCCTTTTATTTCTTTTTCTTCCCTGATTGCTGTAGCTAGGACTTTCAGAACTATGTTAAATAATAGTGATGAAAGAGGACACCCTAGTCTTGTTCCTGATCTTCAGGAGAATGCTTTTGGTTTTTCACCATTGAGAATAATGTTTGCTATAGGCTTATCATATATGGCTTTTACTATGTTGAGGTAGGTTCCTTCTTTGCCCAATTTTTGAAGCATTTTAATCATAAATGGATGCTGAATTTTGTCAAAGGCTTTTTTTTTTTTGCATCTATTGAGATTATCATGTGCTTTTTATCTTTCAATTTGTTAATGTGGTGTATCACATTGATTGATTTGCATATATTGAAGAATCCTTGCATCCCTGGAATAAATCCAACTTGATCATAGTGAATGAGATTTTTGATGTGTTGTTGAATTCTGTTTGTTAAAATTTTGTTGAGGATTTTTTTTTAATCTATGTTCATCAGTGATATTTGCCTGTAGTTTTCTTTTTTTGTATGGTCTTTGTCTGGTTTGGGTATCAGGGTGATGGTGGCCTCATAGAATGAGTTTGGAAGTGTTCCTTCCTTTGCAATTTTTTGAAAGAGTTTTAGAAGGATAGGTATTAGCTCTTCTCTAAATGTTTGATAGAATTCTCTTGTGAAGCCATCTGGTCCTGGGTTTTTGTTTTTGGGGAGAATTTTGATTACACCTACAATTTCAGTGCTTGTTATTGGGTTGTTCATAATTTATATTTCTTCCTGGTTCAGTCTTGGAATTTGAACTTTTCTAAGAATCTGTCCATTTCTTCCAGGTTATCCATTTTATTGCCATATAGTTGTTATAATCTTTTGTACTTCTGCATTGTCTGTTGTAACCTCTCCTTTTTCATTTCTAATTTTGTTGATTTTATTCTACTCTCTTTTTTTCTTGATGAACCTGGCCAAAGGTTTGTCAATTTTATCTTCTCAAAGAATCAGCTTTTAGTTTTATTAATCTTTACCATTGTTTCTTTCATTTTTTTTTTCATTTATTTCTGCTCAGATTTTTATGATTTCTTTCCTTCTACTAATTTTGGGTGTTTTTTTTGGGGGGGGTTCTTTTTTTTCCAGTTGTTTTAGGTGTAAAGTTAGGTTGTCTGTTTGATATTTTTCTTGTTTCTTGAGGTAGGATTGTATTGCTATAAACTTCCATCTTAGAACTGCTTTTGCGGCATCCCATAGGTTTTGAGTTATGTTTTAACTGTCATTTGTTTCTACAAATTTTTTCAATTTCCCTTTTGATTTCAACATAACCTGTTGATTATTTAGAAGTGTGTGGTTTAATCTCCATGTGTTTGTGTTTCTTACAGTTTTTTTCTTGTTGATATCTAGTCTCAGAGCATTGTGGTCAGAGAAGATACTTGATATGATTTCAATTTTCTTAAATTTACTGAGGTTTGATTTGTGACCCAAGATGTGGTCTATCCTGGAGAATGTTCCATGTGCACTGAAGAAGGTGTATTATTTGAATGGAATGTCCTGAAGATATCAATGAGATACATCTCATCTAATGTATTATTTAAGACTTGTGTTTCCTTATTTTCTGTTTTGATGATCTGTCCATTGGTGTAAATGGGGTGTTAAAGTCTCCTACTATTATTGTGTTACTGTCAATTTCTCCTTTTGTGTCTTTTGTGTTTGTCTTATGTATTGACTTGCTCCTAGTTTGGGTGCATAGATATTTACAATTGTTACGTCTTGGATTGATCCTTGATCATTATGTAGTGTCCTTCCTTATCTCTTGTAATCTTCTTTATTTTAAGGTCTATTTTGTCTGATATGAAGATTGCTACTCCAGCTTTCTTTTGCTTCCCACTGGCATGGAATCTATTTTTCCATCCTCTCACTTCAGTCTATATGTGTCTTTAGGTCTGAAGTGGGTTTCTTGTAGACAGAATATATATGGGTCTTGTTTTTGTATCCATTCAGCCAATTTGTGTCTTTTGGTTGGAGCATTTAATCCATTTACATTTAAAGTAATTATTGATATATATGTTCCTATTGCCATCTCCTTAATTGTTTGGGGTTGATTTTGTAGATCTTTTTTCTTCTGTTGTATTTCATGACTGTATAATTCCCTTTAACATTTGTTGTAAAGCTGGCTGGCTTACTGAATTCTCTTAATTTTTGCTGTCTGAAAAGCTTTTTATTTCTCCATCAATTTTGAATGAGATCCTTGCTGGATACTGTAATCTTGGTTGTAGATTTTTCCCTTTCAATATTTTAAATATATCCTGCCATTCCCTTCTGGCCTGAAGAGTTTCTGCTGAAAGATCAGCTGTGAAACACATGGGGTTTCCCTTGTATGCTACTTGTTGCTTCTCCCTTGCTGCTTTTAATATTTTTTTCTTGTCTTTAATCTTTGTTAGTTTGATTAGTGTGTGTCTTAGTGTGTTTTCCCTTGGGTTTATCCTATGTGGGACTCTTTGCTCCTCTTGGACTTGATTGACTATTTCCTTTTTCATGTTGGGGAAATTTTCAACTGTAATCTCTTCAAAAATTGTCTCATACCTTTTCTTTTTCTCTTCTTCTGGGACCACTATAATTCAATGCATTTGATATTGTCACAGAGGTCTCTGGGACTATCCTCAGTTCTTTTCATTCTTTTTACTTGATTCTGCTCTTCAGTAGTTATTTCCACCAATTTATCTTCCAGCTCACTAATTTGTTCTTCTGCTTCAGATATTCTGCTATTGATTCCTTCTAGAGTATTTTTAATTTCAGTAACTGTGTTGATTGTCTCTGTATGTTTATTCTTTAATTCTTCTAGGTCTTTGTTAAATGATTCTTGCATTTTCTCCACTTTGTTTTCAAGGTTTTTGGTCATATTTACTATTATTATTCTGAATTCTTTTTCTGGAAGTTTGCCTATTTTCTCTTCATTTATTTGGACTCTGTGTTTATAATTTGTTCCTTCATTTGTGTAGTATTTCTCAGCCTTTTCATTATTTTTTTTTTTAGCTTATTGTGTTTGAGGGCTCCTTTTCCCAGGCTTCAAGGTTGAGTTCTTTCCTCCTTTTGGTTTCTGCCCTCCTAAGGTTAGTCCAGTGGTTTGTGTAAGCTTCATATAGGGTGAGATTTGTGCTGAGTTTTTGTTTGTTTGCTTTTCCTCTGATGGACAAGGCTGAGTGAGGTGGTCATCCTGTCTGATGATGATTGGGATTTTATTTTTGTTTTGTTTGTTGATTTGATGAGGTGTCCTGCACAGGGTGCCACTGGTGGTCGGGTGATGCCGGGTTTTGTATTCAAGTGGTTTCCTTTGTGTGAGTTCTCACTATTTGATACTCCCTAGGGTTAGTTCTTTGGTACTCTCGGGTCTTGGAGCCAGTGCTCCCGTTCCAAAGGCTCAGGGCTTGATCTCTGGTCTGGAACAAAGATTCCACACATGGTTTCTTATGGTATTAAGGGGTTTGTTATGGTGTTAAATGGTTTGTTATGGCATTAAAACAAATATCCAGAAATGAGAAAGCAAAGATAAACCCCAGACAAATGGCAGTTAAAAAATCAGGCAAGTAATAATTAAAATAATGGAATATACACATATACACCCATGAGAAGGCAAAGGCACCCCACTCCAGTACTCTTGCCTGGAAAATCCATGGGCGGAGGAGCCTGGTAGGCTGCATTCCACGGGATCGTGAAGAGTTGGACACGACTGAGTGACTTCACTTTCACTTTTTACTTTCATGCATTGGAGAAGGAAATGGCAACCCACTCCAGTGTTCATGCCGGGAGAATCCCAGGGACAGGGGAGCCTGGTGGGTTGCTGTCTATGGGGTCGCACAGAGTCGGACACGACTGAAACGACTTAGCAGTTTAGCAGCAGAAAACAAAACTTTAAGCAAGGTGCCAATTGGGGAATAAAGCAATGAAAATGAAACTAACAAATTGTTGAGAGGGAAGGAAAGAAAGAAAATTAATAAAGACTGGATATGCAAAGTTAAATAGAGGTAGATGGTGAAGATATATATATACATTAGGGATTAACTGCAAGGGGAAAAAACAGTAGGAAAGGCAAACAAAGGAATAAATGCAGAAAAAATATACTAGGCTTAAAAAAATTAAAACTCAAAATTATTTTTAAAAAAAAAGAAAAAAAAACAGAAGAAGGAAAAAAAGGGGGAGAAAAGAAAAACTCTATAGAACTGTAAAAACACAAGGTACAGGCAGAGGTTTATAAAAGCAATAAAAAGTGTGACTGAATACACTCATATACATATACACCCATAAGCAATATCAAAACAGTCCAATAAAAATTATGTACAGTAGAGTGACCCAACGAACAAAGGAAACCAAAAATTATATCTACTAGGACAAAACTAACTAAAGCACAAACTGGAAAACAAAACTGGAGCAAGATGCCAATTGGGGAATAGAGCAATGAAAATATAACTAGCGAATATGTTGAGAGGAAAGGAAAGAAAGAAAATTAAGAAAGAATAGTTATGCAAAGTTAAATAGAGGTAGATAAAGAAGATTTATATACATTAAAGATTAACTGTAAGAGGAAAGGAAAAACAAAAAAGGAAATCTCCATAGAACTGCAAATCCCCACATAGAGGCAGAGGTTTATAAATGCAATTAAAAATGCGACTAAGAAAAAAAATAGCTCAAAAGCTTAATTAGATGTCATAGTGCCAATAAAATCGACAACTACAATAGAGGGGGGAGGGAAGGGGAAAAAGATTTTAAAAATCTAAAAGAATCTACAGAGCAATTCAAAATATAAGAACAATAAAAGTTTTTCTTGAGTCTCTGCCGTCAGAGTCCTTTCCCTCGCTGGGAGTCACAGTCCAGCTCACCTCCCTAGGATGCCCTCCAACACTGTGCTGATCTCTGGACCTGCTGTGGGGGCAGCTCAGATTCTCATCTGGTCCTACTCCTGTGTGTCTTTGCCTTCAATGTCCACAGCTATCAGAACTAGTGTTTTTTCTTTTGTGGGAGCTCTTTAATATATTCCACAGACACAGAGTCTGCCTAGTTGATTGTGTGGATTTAATCTGCAGCTTGTACAGCTGGTGGGAAGGTTTTGGGTCTTCTTCCTTAGCCACACTGCCCCTGGGTTTCTATTGTGGTTTTATTTCCACCTCTGCATGTGGTTTGTCCACTGGGGTTTGCTCCTGAGGCTGCCCTGGAGGGCTTGGGTTTGCCCTTGTGAGGGCCAGGTGTGGAGGTGGTGCAGCTGCTTGGGTCGCAGGGGTTCTGACAACAGCAGGTACTCAGTTGGCAGTGAGGGCAGCAGGAAATACAGTGCTCTAGAAGGATATGGCAACCAGTATTGGCCAATACACTCCAGTATTCTTGCCTGGAGAACCCCCCTCCCTGACAGAGAAACCTGGCAGGCCACAGTCCACAGGGTCGCAAAAAGTCAGACACGACCAAAGTGACCCTGCATGCATAGACACAAGATTTTTTTGCCTGTGGCAGCTCTACCCCAGTGAGAGTTGAATATGAAGGTGGCACAGCTGCCTGGCTTGCAGGTACCCTGGTGGCACCAAGTGTGCAGGAACACGGACTGCCTCTACCGCAGGAATTATGGCCCCATCAGAGTCTTTTTACGAGCCTCTTGTAGCTGGCGATCAGAAGGCCTCTTTGGCCAGCCTTTCTCTGTAGCTCCACCCCTTCAGACACTTAGAGGGCTTCCTTGCCTGGGGTCCTTCTCTGTTGTTTGGAGCATCAGGCACATAGAGGGGCCCCCTGGCTGGTGTCCTACTCTGTAGATTGGTGCATCAGGCACTTACAGGGGCACCCTGGGTGGGGTCCTGCTGTGTAGTTCAGTGCCTCAGGTGTGTTTGATGGGCCAGCCTCTCTATTATTCAGTTCCCAATGCTGGCCTGTGGAGAGAGACAGGCTATGGTGATGATGGCTCCAGCCCCTAAGCATGACTCAGCAATATCACCTTGCTTCCATGGCTGCCAGCTTTCCTCCACAGGTATTTGCCACTCAGTCTCCTCCCTCACCTCCCCTTGACCCATCTCTCCACAATCAACAGCAGCCCTTGCCTTGGGATCACTCCACACTCCCCAGACTCCAGCTCCCAGCCACTGTGCCTTCCAGGGGACCCTGTCTCTGTCTGGGGTATGTATGGCTGCGGCAAGGACTGTCTGATTCTTGTTCCATTTAGGCTGCCACAGATCAGCTGTTTCACTCCAAGCCTTAAATGTTTCTCCTTTGACTTAGACAGTTGCCCTGATGTGGGGATTGGATCCCTGCTTCAGTTCCCCCACCCACAGAGGGCAGGTCCATTCCTACTAACACTCCTGTTTTCCCCCCTAGTTCCTTCATCTTACTGAGTTTTACATAGTTCTATATATTCTTTTGGAGAAGGCGATGGCAACCCACTCCAGTACTCTTGCCTGGAAAATCCCATGGACAGAGGAGCCTGGTAGGCTGCAGTCCATGGGGTCACGAAGAGTCGGACACTTACTGAGCAACTTCACTTTCACTTTTCACTTTCATTCATTGGAGAAGGAAATGGCAACCCACTCCAGTGTTCTTGCCTGGAGAATCCCAAGGATGGTGGAGCCTGGTGGGCTGCCGTCTATGGGGTCACACAGAGTCAGACACGACTGAAGAGACTTAGCAGCAGCATATATTCTTTTCCTCTGGTCAGGTACTCCTGTCCGTTCCCAGCTGGTGTTCTGCATGCACTTCTGCGTCTGAAGGTGTATTCCTGATGTATCCGTGGAGAGAGATGTACGCCACATTCACCTACTCCTCTGCAATCTTGTTCTCCCTCAAGAGGACTTCTTTAGATGAACAGTTAGACTAGATGTATCTAGGATACAGTCTAAGATTTTATGATTCGGAGAAGGCAATGGCACCCCACTCCAGTACTCTTGCCTGGAAAATCCCATGGACAGAGGAGCCTGGTGGACTGCAGTCCATGGGGTCGCTAGAGTTGGACACGACTGAGCAACTTCACTTTCACTTTTCACCTTCATGCATTGGAGAAGGAAATGGTAACCCACTCCAGTGTTCTTGCCTGGAGAATCCCGGGGGTGGGGAAGCCTGGTGGGCTGCCATCTCTGGGATCTCACAGAGTTGGACACGACTGAAGTGACTTAGCAGCAGCAGCAGCAGTTTATGTTAACAATGGGGTTTGTGGTGGATGCCTGTTTTCCTCTGGGGGCTACAGTCTGGGTTGCTGGAGTCAGCCACAGCACAGCATGACTACATGATAGATCCCTCAATACAAACCTGGACACCAAGGTTTGGGTGAGCTCCCTTGGCTGGCAGTACTTTGTATGTGTTCTCACACACCGCTACGGGGAGAATCCAGCATGTCCCCATTGCTCTGCTGGGAGGCGACACCTGGAAGCTTGCATTTGGTGTCTCCTGGACTTTGCCCTATGTGCTTTTTCCCTTTGTTGATTTCAATCTGCATCCTTTTGCTGTAATAAGCTCTATCAGATCAGATCAGATCAGTCGCTCAGTCGTGTCCAACTCTTTGTGACCCCATGAATCGTAGCACGCCAGGCCTCCCTGTCCATCACCAACTCCCGGAGTCCACTGAGACTCACATCCATGGAGTCAGTGATGCCATGAAGCCATGGGTATAAAAAAAAAAAAATATTCTATGATTAATTTGATCAGTGCCTCATTTTCCAGCCATCTGTCTTTCAAACAAAATAATTCCTCTCCTTTTGTCACTCTGCTTTAGAAATGGTATGTCTTTTATTTGTGACAATTAAAATATAATGTATATTTGAGTCCAAAATTTTAAAAACACTCAGCAAAATACACCTCAAATACAAATAGAAAATAAACTCACCAAAGAGTTGCTGATACCAAAACTTAAAATTGGTGTAGTGAATTTTTGCCAGTTTTAAGGGCAAGAATAATTTACTCAGAAATGCAAAAGCCTTATTTATTTCACAAGAAGTAATGATATTGAAGTAGAGAAAGAGAGAAAGAAAGCAAAGGCAGACAGGCTGACTGCTGCTTTTAGCCATGACAATCTCACTGCAGAATCTAGGTCAGAATTTTATCTATTTAAACCAAATAGTAAGTTGTTCTGAGGAAGATCTATAATGCATAACATGTTGTAAATCCTGCACCTGCTGCCTAGAAAAAATATAACCTAGTAAAAACTTCTTGATACATAATTTGGCACCCCATCACTTAATTGCAGATAGAGAATAAACTGATAAAGGCAGACTACTATTATTTACCATCTATTAAGCACCCACAGAGTACCTAGTATTCTATGAAACATGGATGAATCTACACCTTAAGATCAAACTTCATTTTCAAGCAAAATTATGTGCATACACAGAACACTTTTTTAAAAATCATCCATGTTACATCATATATATACACTTTATGCATTTTATATTTGTACCTACATACAAAATACACATTTAAAATATAATATCCCATGCTATATACTTATACATGTCCCTCTCTAATACACACACACACACACACACACACATTTTTTTGCTTTAATAAGGATAATGGAAAAATAAGTGGTAATAATGTAGGTAATTATAGCTAAGAATGACCAATAGAGTGAAGTTGCTGAAAATTGGAATGTATAAAAGAGAAGAGCACAAGAAATCTGTTTCTCCTCAAATAACTATAATCAATTAATATTAATTAGCTTTCCTAGCTTTTATGGGGCTCTTCTTTCAGGCTTTACATATACATGCTGTTGTCGTTAAGTTGCTAATTCATGTCCAATTATCATGAGACCCCATGGACTCTAAGCCACCAAGCTCCTTTGTCCATGGGATTTCCCAGGCAAGAATATTGGAGTGGGTTGCCATTTCCTTCTCCAGGGGATCTTCCTGACCCAGGGATTGAACCTACATCTTCTTCACTGGCAGGCAGATTCTTTACCACTGAGCCACCAGGGATTTATATTTGCGTATATTTCTGTGAGTATGCATATATAATATTTCATTTTGTGTTGGAAAAAAGTAGAATAATGTAGAAAGAACAAAAAAAGAATTCAAAATATCAAGATGGAGGTATGGTCATTTAGTCAGTACTTTAGGTAACATGCATGAGATTAAATGATTGGAGATACAAAACTTGAAACGGAAGGAATTAAAATGATAAAAGCTTATTTTATGATGAAATGTGTAACCGCAAGTGAACAATCTTCTATGCTATAAAAATTTTGGTTTGTGAATTCTGTTCCTATTATCCAAGTTTTCTTCATTCCTCATTATTGTCATTGTGACTAAAATTAAATAATGGCTTTGTAGCTGTAGGCCTCTGTGGTATACTGCTGGTTAGGGTTAGGGTAATCCTGCATGTTAAACAAAAACTATACACACAGGTTATGTGCACAGGTACCACTTCACTTTTCAGCACTTTAAGTTTATTTCCCCTGAAGGGGCATTTCCTGCAAACAAAGTCAGTTCAGTATTTGCTGAGTACCTACACTGTAACACATGTTAATTGGGAGCTTAGAAAATAAAAAGAATGAGAAGAAAAGACCTTGCCTGTGAGGAATGCATAGCCTAAAAGACAACACAGAAATGTTAATGAGAGATTTGAAGAGTAAGTAATAAGAGTATGTGTAAAATGCATTGGGAGCAAGAACGCACTTGATTTTCTATCCAAGTCTGTGAGAAATTCTCTGATTATAGAAATCAGATCTATTTCCAATGAGCAGTGTAAGAAGCAACAAGTGAGGCCCTCTGACATAACACTACTCACAAACTATTTAGTAATTAGTCATGGATTCCCTTATGATATTTCTGACATTTTTATTTTATATAGTTTACTACTTTTGCCTGTATTTATGCCCTATTTCCCTAGCACCTCATGCCTTGCACACGGCCAACTAGCTACTGATTTCATTTCAGCTGTAAAATAAAAAGCCATCGCTGTGTCTTTATTCCCCCCATTCAAAATTAGGCATTTCTGTGCCTGAGATCCCAAAGCACTTCATAACATCTTTAATGAGAATGTATTACTTTTCTTTTAAATTGAGGTTTGCATGTCTGACTCCCCAAGACTAGGCCCCTTGAGGTCAGAGACCACTTATGCCTGACTACTCATAGGTAGAGTTGCCAAATTTAGCAAATCAGATGCTGGATGTCCATTTAAATTTGAAGCTTGGATAAGTGTATATAAAATATCTCATGGACATAAATTACATAGAATAATATTTATACTAATACTGATATATTTATACTCATATTAAAATTATTCATTGCTTGTGTGAAATTAAAATTTAACTAGGCATTCTGTATTTTATTTGGCAATGGAGTTTGACATGGGGATGTCCCACATGTACCACTGTGGCACATGAGAACATTTTTTTCCCTTTTCGTGGTTTATGTGCTCATCACATATCTGCTGATGTAGAGCGTAAGGCAGATCTTGTTATTGTCAGTCTGCTAATGAAAGAGCTCTTGGACGTATAGCCATGAGAATCAGCATATGAGACCCGTGGGAAGCTTGGACTGGATCCACAGCAGATGCTGGAAGAGTTGTACTGAGTGTGTGCTTCTTGGAGTACTGAGGCTCAGTGTGTCCAGGGGCTCAAGCCATGAGCAGGTCTAGGAGACTCTGGGCAGGTACAGATGGATGAAACCTCCAACTTCAGAGAGCAACAGATAATTTTCAGAGTAATGAAACCATTTAATAGGCATCTTCCTTTTTTAGTAGAGAAGTTTTGGTTTGTATTTTAGGATTCAGTTCAGTTTACTTCAGTCAGTCATGTCCGACTCTTTGCAACCCCATGGACTGCAGCACGCCACACTTCCCTGTCCATTACCAACTCCCAAAGCTTGCTCGAACTCATGTCCATTGAGTCAGTGATGCCATCCAACCATCTCATCCTCTGTCGTCCCCTTCTCCTCCTGCCTTCAATATTTCCCAGCATCAGGGTCTTTTCCAATGAGTCAGTTCTTTGCATCAGGTGGCCAAATTATTGCACTTTCAGCTTCAGCATCAGTTCTTCCAATAAATATTCAGGACTTATTTCCTTTAGGATGGACTGGTTGGATCTCCTTGCTGTTCAAGGGACTCTCAAGAGTCTTCTTCAACACCACAATTCAAAAGCATCAATTCTTCAGCGCTCAGTTTTCATTATGATCCAACTCTTACATCTGTACATGACTACTGGAAAAACTATAGCTTTGACTTGATGGACCTTTGTTGGCAAAGTAATGTCTTTGCTTTTTAATAAGCTGTCTAGGTTGGTCATAGCTTTTCGCCCAAAGAGCAAGTGTCTTTTAATTTCATGGCTGCAGTTACCATCTACAGTGATTTTGAACCCAAGAAAACAAAGTCTGTCACTGTTTCCATTGTTTCCCCATCTATTTGCCATGAAGTGATGGAACTGGATGTCATGATCTTCATTTTCGGAATGCTGAGTTTTAAGCCAACTTTTTCACTCTCCTCTTTCACTTTCATCAAGAGGCTCTTTAGTTTCTCTTCACTTTGTGCCAAAAGGGTGGTGTCATCTGTGTATCTGAGGTTATTGATATTTCTCCTGGCAATCTTGATTCCAGCTTGTACTTCATCCAGTCTGGCATTTTGCATGATGGCTTCCCTGGTGGCTCAGACGGTAAAGCGTCTGCCTGCAATGCGGGAGACCCGGGTTCGATTCCTGGGTCAGGAAGATCCCCTGGAGAAGGAAATGGCAATCCACTCCAGCACTCTTGCCTGGAAAATCCCATGGACGGAGGAGCCTGATAGGCTACAGTCCATGGGGTCGCAAAGAGTCGGACACGACTGAGCGACTTCACTTTCACTTTCACTCTGCATATAAGTTAAATAAGCAGGATGACAATATACAGCCTCAACATACCCCTTTCACAATTTAGAATCAGTCTGTTCCATGTCCAGTTCTAACTGTTGCTTCCTGACCTGCATACAGATTTCTCAGGAGGCAGATAAGGTGGTCTGGTATTTCTATTTCTTTAAGAATTTTCCACAGTTTGTCATGATCAACACAGTCAAAGGCTTTGGCGTAGTCAATAAAGAAGAAGTAGATGTTTTTCTGGAATTCTCTTGCTTTTTCAATGGTCCAATAGATGTCGGCAATTTGATCTCTGGTTCCTCTGCCTTTTTTAAATCCAGCTGGAGCATCTGGAAGTTCACGGTTAATGTACTGTTGAAGCCTGACTTGGAGAATTTTGAGCATTACTTTGCTAGCATGTGAGATGAGTGCAATTCTGTGGTAGTTTGAACATTCTTTGGCATTGCCCTTCTTTGAGATTGGAATGAAAACTGACCTTTTCCAGTCCTGCGGCCATTGCTGAGTTTTCTAAATTTGCTGGCATATTGACTGCAGCACTTTAACAGCATTTTTATCTTTTAGGGTTTGAAATAGCTCAACTGGAATTCCATTACCTCCACTAGCTGTGTTCATAGCGATGCTTTCTAAGGCCCATTGACTTCACATTCCAGGATGTCTGGCTCTAGGTGAGTGATCACACCATTGTGGTTAATCTGAGTTATGAAGATACTTTTTGTATATCTTAAGCTTTTATTTTAAATAATTTAAAAGATTAAATTAAAAATAATTTTCAAAAAATATTAAATATTAAATATTAAACATTCAAAGATTATCATTGTTGTGGACCATTTTTAATGTCTATTGAATTTGTTACAATATTGTATCTGTTTTATGAGGGTTATTTTGGCCACGAGGCATGTGGGATGTTATCTCCCTGACCAGGGATCAAACCCGCATCCCCTGTGTTGGAAGGTGAAGTCCTAACCACTTCACCACAAGGGGAGTCTCAGGAGAGAGGTTTTCATAACTCAGTTTTCCTCTTTAGAAATTACCCAAAGTTCAACTTTCTTATGATGTTGAATCTGGCAGTTTAGGAGACAGCATCACACAGTGAACAGAAGATAGTAAAGCAGTCAGGCCGGGGTGCGGGTCCTAGTATCACTCTCATAAGTGGTGTCGGCAACCTCAGGAAGACACTGGTGGCTTTAGCTTCACCCTTCAGGTGGTTTTGTGTGCCCTTTCCTGCATTTTTTAGTATAATCCAGAGAATGATATAAAATGCAGTTTCAAACCTTGTCACTCAAATGTCTTGACACTTATAATACCTGTCCATATGAAATTCTGAAACCACCCCTGCAACTGTGAGTTTCTGCACACAATCACCTTATTTGAAGAAGCCCATTTTCCACATCTGTCCACTGAAAACACAATTGTGTCTGGTGTAGGGTTATTGTACAGTTCAAAGATAATAGATATGATGTACCTGCCACACACCAGGCATTTGATAAATGTTAGTTCTTATTATGTTTGATTCATAACCAGCTTCTATGCTTTGCTTTGTTTATTGTCCATTTGTATGAGCTTGACTGAATATAGGTATCTATACCACAACCTTCTCATCATATATTTTCTTCCTCTGTCACTGCAGCTTAGCGTTCACAGAAATTTATCTCTTCTTTTTGAGGATTCTGTTTGTGTCATCATGTGACTTCCTACTGGATATCCCCTCATGTGAGCCACAGGTCCTCTCATTTCAGAATAAACTGATTAGTATTGGGAGGGTCTAACTCCATGAATTCAGAGAGAAGTGCAAAGTGAATAAGTTCTTACATATTATTAATACGTGGGGAATGCTAATAACTGACTGGCCATACACATTAACACATAATAGACGCTATGGGTATATGACATTGTGGTGTTATGTTTATGTCCCTTGAATGGGAATCCTCTATAATATGGTAATACAAATATACATTTAACATGTGGCCAGAATACTGGAGTGGGTATATCCTTTCCCTTCTCCAGCAGATCTTCCCAACCCAGGAATCAAACAGAGGTCTCCTGCATTGCAGGCAGATACTTTACCAACTGAGCTATCAGAGAAGAAGAGAAAGGCTATACCCACTCCAGCATTCTGGTCTGGAGAATTCCATAGACTGTATAGTCTGTGGGGTTGCAAAGAGTCCAACAGGACTCAGAGACTTTCACTTTCACTTTTCACTTTCATGTGATTGCCATTCACTTATTTTCTCATGCAGTAAGACAAGGTGTCAACAACAGAAATGAAAATGAGACAAGTCCACACTAGAGAAAATAACCCATTGTTTTGTAAATGCCAGTGTAATAGTCATCTCCGTGGGTGAGGTCCTTCTAGGTTTCTCATCATATTTTATGAGGCGTGATGGCACTCCAGCTGTGGAGCTGGTTCTGAAATCGGTGGGTATTTCATACTCATCTGATTTGCAAAAGACTGAATCCCTGGGGATTAACACCATCTCACTCGTGAACTGGCTTCAGGGAGTAAAGAATCTTACATTTATTTCAGGACAATAACTATCCTGGTGTGTGACACAGGACAAAATGCCTGACCTTGTTAGGAGTTTTCTTTGCTAGTAAGAAATGGGGAGATGGAGCCTATTGATTTCAAAACAGTGATAATTTTGCAACTTTTTAGAATGATAAATACAAGGAATCCACCATTCTTTTAATGTCTTAAGTCTCAGCCGTTAAAATGGATCTACTCTAATATGTGGCTAACCACTTATCTTCTCCCATTTTTGCAGAGCCCAAATTTTTTAACCCCTCTTGATAGGCTTACTATTCCTATATCATTAATTAGAAAGTAATACTTAAAAACAACAAGTGAACACTTTATGATGATTTATTTAATTAGTATTAAATATTTACCAAACAGAAAAATGCATTTTATGAAATTTTCCAAAAGTGTAACTTCATCTTGGAAAAAATTTTGCATTTGTGGTTTCCTATATTATTAATAAATATAAATAACTGAATCACAATTCACTTGGCATAGGTATCTATTCCACAACCTTCTCGTCATATATTTTCTTCATCCTATGAGAAGCTTATATTTACTTCTTCTCTGAAAGGTAGAAGAACTGTTTTGTGCCTTCTTTTTCTCATCTATAAGTTGGGTACAATACTAAAATCTATCATGTTAATAAAGTCCTGAATATTCACTGAATTAAATAATTCGACACACGTAAGGGGCTTAAATTAGTGGATGGCACATGTTAAAACAATGCGATCTTAGCTATAATAATAATTTATTTTCACCTTCTGAAATCCAACTCCATTCTGGGCATTCGACTCAGTTACCAGCTTTTCCTTTAACAGGGCACTGATTGCTTCACGTTCCTTGGGACTCTTTCTGCAAGTCATAGGACACATAATAATACTCTATACTGTAGTACTGTGTGCAAGTTCTATCATATATCTCCTGTTAGAATCTGCTTCTCAGTGACTACTTATATAATAAATATCTTAATTATTTCAATACTTTTTGAAGGCTTTGCTGAGACAAATACTCTATACACTTGCTTAGTTGAATAAATTAGCAAAACCCAAGGTAAGACATGGATGCCTGAAGTTCAGTCTGGAAAACTTTTAATCCATTAAAAGTCACCATAATGTGAAGACACAAGTTCACGGCTATTTGGTTGTTAGCTCTTTATGAGGAATTAAGTAAAGCTTAGTTAAGTTTTCTTACCTTATCTTAGGGACTAGTCCTTCAAATAGATGGGGAAACAATGGAAACAGTGAGAGACTTTATTTTTGGGGTCTCCAAAATCACTGCAGATGGTGATTGCAGCCATGAAATTAAAAGACTATCACTCCTTGGAAGAAAAGCTATGACAAACCTAGACAGCATATTAAAAAGTAGAGGCATTACTTTGCCAGCAAAAGTCCATCTAGTCAAAGATATGGTTTTTCCAGTAATCATGTATGGATTTGAGAGTTTTCTATAAAGAAAGCTGAGAGCCAAAGAACTGATGCTTTTGAACTGGTGTTGGAGAAGACTCTTGAGAGTCCCTTAGACTGCAAAGAGATCAAACTAGCCCATCCTAAAGGAAATCAGTCCTGAATATTCACTGGGGGGAAGACTGATGCTGAAGCTGAAAGTCCAATAATTTGGCCACCTGATACAAAGAACTGACTCATTGGAAAAGACCCTGATGTGGGGAAAGATTGAAGACAGGAGGAGAAGGGGTCGACAGAGGATGAGATGGCTGGATGACATCACCAACTTGATGGACATGAATTTGAGCAAGCTTCGGGAGTTGGTGATGGACAATGAAACCTGGCATGCTGCAGCCCCTGGGGTCACAGAGTCAGATATGACTGAGCAACTGAACTGAACTGAACTGAATAACAAGCCCCAGCTAGGGGCTTCCCAGGTGGTGCTACTGGTAAGGAACCTGCCTGCCAATTCAGGAGATATAAGAGATGAAGGTTTGATCCCTGGGTCAGGAAGATCCTCTGGAGGAGGGCATAGCTACCCACTTCAGTATTATTATCTGGAGAATTCTATGGACAGAAGAGCCTGGTGGGTTACAGCCCATAGGATTGCAAAAAGTTGGGTGACAGAGACTGAGCAGCAGGAGGAGCTGGGAGATGGAAGTCCACAGAGTCACTACATTGTTGCTATTCAGTTGCTCAGTCATGTCCTATTCTTTGCGACCCTATGGACTACAGCACACCAGGCTTCCCTGTCCATCACCATCTCCCAGAGTTTGCTCAAACTCTTGTCCGTTGAGTCGGTGATGCCATCTAATTATCTCGTCCTCTGTTGTCCCCTTCTCACCCTGCCTTCAATCTTTCCCAGCGTCAGGGTCTTTCTAGTGAGTTGGCTCTTCGCAACAGGTGGCCAAAGTACTGGAACTTCAGCTTCAGCATTAGTCCTTCGAGTGAATATTCAGGGTTGATTACATTTAGGATTGACCAGTTTGATCTCCTTGCTGTCCAAGGGACTCGCAAGAGTTTCCTCCAGCACCATAGTTCAAAGGCATCAATTATTCAGCACTCAGACTTTTTATTGTCCAGCTCTCATGTCTGTACATGACTACTGAAAAAACCATAGCTTTGACTGCATGAACCTTTGTTGGCAAAGTAATGTCTGCTTTTGAATACACTGTCTAGATTTGTCATAGCTTTTCTTCCAAAGAGCAAGTGTCTTTCAATTTCATGGTTGTAGTTACCATCTGCAATGATTTTGGAGCCCAAGAAAATAAAATCTGTCACTGTTTCCCCATCCATTTGCCATGAAGTGATGGGACTGAATGCCATGATTTTGGTTTTTTGAATGTTGAGTTTTAAGACAGCTTTTTCATTCTCTTTCACCTTCATCATATGGCTTTTTAGTTCCTCTTTGCTTTCTGCCATTTGGGTGGTATTATCTGCATATCTGAGGTTACTGATATTTCCCCCAGCAATCTTGATTCCAGTCTGTGCTTCATCCAGCCCGGCATTTCTCATGATGAACTCTGCATACAAGTCTACTCAGAGTTGCTGTCCAAAGTTGCTTCAGGCTCCTAGCACAAAGCAAGCCTGTTCATCAAGACCTTTGTATTTCATGGGACACCAGACTGAATTTTAACCAAAATAGTCCAAGTGCTCACCTTGATTAGGGTCCCATGAGTCTTGAGTCTTGGCTTGATAGTTGTTGAATATCATGTCACCTATATAATGTCTCATCTTTTAAGAAGAAAATACATCTTAAAAATGTCTTCTAATTGTCCGTAATGAGAAAGATGGTTTAAATTATATTCCAGGTCATTATTGGAAGTGAGGATCAAGTGATTAATTTGATTAAAAAAAATCTTATTTCAAGAAATAAAAGTCATGCATATTCCTTTTCATTAAAAAAGAATTGTTTTTTCCTGGTAATGTACAGTGAGGTAATTATAGTTGATTAGACTTGTGTAATCATTTCATGATGTAAATATTGACTCCTATACAAATATCAAAACTAATATAATTTTATTTGTCATTATATCTGTATATAAGGATTTAGTCAGATATATACATAATATAATATGTAATATGTGATATATAATGTATCAATATACAGTGTACCAAATATGTATCTGATGAAATATAATACATAATATATAATCATAATGTAGATAAATATATAAATATATTATGTATTTTGTCATGTATGTACAATGTATTTGTAATATCGTTTCCCTAATCTGTGGCTTGCCTTTTCACTTGTTAATGATTTCTTTGATGAAAAGAAGTTTTAAATGTAACTATAGTTCAATTTGTTATTTTTTCCTTTAAATGTTCTATTTGTGTCTTAAGACATTTTTTTACTCCAGGATCATAAGACTTTATTTTTTAAAAATATTTATTGTTTTAATTTTCACATTTATATTAATAATTCATAATGATTTCATCTTTGTGATAAGATGTAACATAGCAGTAAAAATATATTTTTCCCTAAATAAACATCTGTTGGCCCAACTTCATTTATTAGTAAAACCAGGTTTTCCCCACTGCATTGCGATATGGTCTTTCCTGTATGTAAGGTGATTTTATTTACATGGACTCTCTTTGGACTGTTTTGCCCATTGATCAGTTTTCATATCCTTAATCACAGAGCTAAATATCAAGTCTTTTCATCTGGTATTGCAGGTCCTTTAACATTTTCTTCAAGATTGCCTTTGCTGTTCTTAGACCGTTATATTTTCTAAATCAATTTTAGAACCAATTTGCCACTTCCACAGATAAACAAAACTTCTGGGATTTTTGTTAAGATAATGTTGCATCTAAAGGTTAATTTGGGAAGACCTGACATTTTTAACATATGAAATATTCTAATGCAAAACATGGTATATATCTCAGTTTGTCTTTTTAAAACTCTCAGAAATGTTTGTTTTTCCATATAGAGTTATGCATATTTTATTAGATATGTGTATTCAGTCCCTTCAGTCGTATCTGACTCTTTGCAACCATATGGACTGTAGCCTGCTAGGTTACAGTCCTGCCTCTGTCCCTTGCCTCTGTCCATGGGATTTTCTAGGAAAGAACTCTAGAGTGGGTTGTCATTCCCTCCTTCAGGGGATCTTACCAACCCAGGGATAGAATCAGCATCTCTTAGGTCTCCTGCATTGCAGGCAGATTCTTTATTGCTGAGCCACCAGAGAAGGCCTGTATCAGATACATTCCAATGTAATTAGTATTTTTTTTTTATTTTATTTCAAATGGTACCATATTTAAGATTTTTATTTTCTGTTTACTTTTAATATGTAGAAATATATTTAATTTTTATATATTTAATTTTGCTTAGAAATTTTGCTAAGATCATTTATTTATTCTAATAGTTTTAGATTATCTTTGGTTTTCTTAGTACACAGTTATGTTATCTATCTGTATGTAATTGAATAACAGGAGGTTTTGTGGTTGTTTGTTTTGGCATCTCTATTTCATGCTGTACTTCAGCTGGAGCAGGTGTACTTAACCAGTTTTTCATCTTTCCAGTACTTACAGAAATGTTAGAGACACGTTAAGTAAGATTGCCAAACAAAATATACGCTGTCAGTTAAATTTGAATTTTAGAAAAACAATGAATTAAAGTAGTATAAATATGTCCCATAATTAGTATAAATACATTCTTATACATTTTTAAACTAAATCAGACAGTCTTAATCATACAGTACACTTCCCAGGTGGCTCTAGTGATAAAGAACCCACCTGCCAATGCAGAGACCTGAGTTTGATCCCTGGGTCAGGAAGATCCCCTGGAGAAGGAAATGGCAACCCACTCCAGTATTCTTGCCTGGGAGATTCCACAGACAGAGGAACTTGGTGGGCTACATCCATGGGGTTGCAGAGATTCGGACATGACTGAAGCGACTTAGCATAATCATAGAACAAGTGAAAAACAAACAAAAAAGAAATGCAAGACTTTTTAAGGCATACTTTCATTTTTATCTCATTCCTATAGGCCAAAGAAAGTCACAGGGCTGAGCTGAATGTTCAGAGCAGGAATATTTCACTGCTTTAAAAAAAGAAGCTGAACCCTCCTCCCTCCTCCCTCCCCATACCATCCCTAGGGTTCAGGATGGGGAACACGTGTATAGCTGTGGCAGATTCATTTTGATATACGGCAAAACCAATACAATATTGTAAAGTTAAAAAATAAAATAAAATAAATGAAAAATAAAAAAAGCTGAAAAGTAACATGTTTAAAGACAGGAGTTCACACTGAATGCTTGGGGCCAAAAATATGATCAACCATATAGCATATTGAACTGAAATAGGATTTAATGGAAAAATACAAATATTTAAAGAATTAAAACTAATTGAAACAAAGATAAAATTTAAGAAAAACAAACACCAAAGGCCAGAGACTTTTGTGTATGTTCTTTAATCATTCTAACAACACCTTTGTTTACCTTTTTAGGTAAACCAAGAGAAGCTTTTAGACATATAGCTCTAGATTAAATAAGGAAAAGTGGTTAAGTCTGTGAGTCCAGAGTCTATACTTTTTCTACTTACAACTCTAGCTTGGAAGTGAGCAAAAATATCTAGGGTTCATTTGGAAGAAAAAAGTCTCTAACTTAGTGTGAAGAATAACAGGAATAATATAATCTCATGGCTTGTTAAAAAGATGGGGAATAGCTTTTTCAGTGGGTTAAACAGGTAAATAATAGAGTACTTATGTAAAAGGAAAAAGTAAAACCCTTTGATCTGTAGATTTACTATATTAAAGATCTAAGTATTTCTGAAAATAAGTATCAGTCTATCTATTTATTCATTTTTGCAGAAATGCCACTCCCTGGTTTGTGTAGCAAACCTCACTCTCAGGACCACATCTTTGAATCTGAATCCCTAGACTCACTGAGTATATGCTACCTATGTGACCACTGTTTCCAAAATAGCTAGACTTTCTCTCTAGATATTTTAGAATCCTATTGTTTTATGATTACTATTAAAGAGTTTTGAGGCTTATGCATTTTAATAACATGTTTGCAGATGACATGATCCTCTACATAGAAAACCCTAAAGATTCCACCAGAAAATTACTAGAACTAATCAATGATTATAGTAAAGTTGCAGGATATAAAATCAACACACAGAAATCCCTTGCATTCCTATACACTAACAATGAGAAAACAGAAAGATAAATCAAGGAAACAATTCCATTCACCATTGCAGCAAAAAGAATAAAATTCTTAAGAATAAATCTACCTAAAGAAACAAAAGACCTATATATAGAAAACTATAAAACACTAATGAAAGACATCAAAGATGACACAAATAGATGGAGAAATATACCATGTTCATGGACTGGAAGAATCAATACAGTGAAAATAAGTATACTACCCAAAACAATCTATGGATTCAATGCAATCGCTATCAAGCTACCAATGGTATTTTTCAGAATAAATAGAACAAATAGTTTCACAATTTGTATGGAAATACAAAAGCCTTGAATAGCCAAAGCAATCTTGAGAAAGAAGAATGGAACTGGAGGAATCAACCTACCTGACTTCAGACTATACTACAAAGCTACTGTCATTAACACAGTATGGTACCAGCACAAAGACAGAAATATAGATCAATGGAACAAAATGGAAAGTCCAGAGATAAATCCACACACCTATGGACACCTTATCTTCAACAAAGGAGGCAGGAATATACAATGGAGAAAAAAAAACAAGCCTATTATACAGGCTTGGAAACTGGTCAACCACTTGTAAAAGAATGAAACCAGAACACTTTCTAACACCATACACAAAAATAAACTCAAAATAGATTAAAGATCTAAATGTAAAGCCAGAAACTATAAAACTCCTAGAGGAGAACATAGGCAAAACACTCTGACATAAGTCACAGCAGGATCCTCTATGACCCACCTCCCAGAGTAATGGAAATAAAAGCAAAAATAAACAAACGGGACCTAATGAAACTTTAAAGCTTTTGCACAATGAAGGAAACTATAAGCAAGGTGAAAAGACAACCTTCAGAATGGGAGAAAATAATAGCAAATGAAGCAACTGACAAAGAATTAACCTCAAAAATATATAAGCAGCTCATGCAGCTCAATTCCAGAAAAATAAACGACCCAATCAAAAATGGGCCAAAGAACTAAATGGGCAATCCTTCTTTTTTCTCCAAAGAAGACATACAGATGGCTAATAAACACATGAAAAGATGATCAACATCACTCATTATCAGAGAAATGCAAATTAAAACCACAATAAGGTATCATCTCACACCAGTCAGAATGGCTACTATCAAAAAGTCTACAAACAATAAATGCTGGAGAGGGTGCAGAGAAAAGGGAACCCTCTTACACTGTTGGTGGAAATGCAAACTAGTACAGCCACTATGGAGAATAGTGTGGAGATTCCTTAAAAAACTGGAAATAGAACTCCCATATGACCCAGCAATCCCACTGCTGGGCATACACACCAAGGAAACCAGAACTGAAAGAGACACATGTACCCCAATGTTCATGATAGCACTGTTTACAATAGCTAGGACATGGAAGCAACCTAGATGTCCATCGGCAGTCAAATGGATCAGAAAGCTGTGGTACATATACACAATGGAGTATTACTCAGCTATTGAAAATAATGCATTTGAATCAATTCTAATGAGGTGGATGAAACTGGAGCCTATTATACAGAGTGAAGTAAGCCAGAAAGAAAAACACCAATACAGTATATTAATGCATATATATGGAATTTAGAAAGATGATAATGATGACCTATATGCAAGACAGCAAAAGAGACACAGATGTAAAGAACAGACTTTTGGGCTTTGTGGGAGAAGGCGAGGGTGGGATGATTTGAGAGAATAGCATTGAAACATGTATATTACCATATGTGGAATAGATTGCCAGCCCAGGTTCGACACGTGAGACAGGACACTGGGATGACCCTGAGGGATGGGATTGGAAGGGAGGTGGGAGGGGGATTCAGGATGGGGAACATGTGTACACCCATGGCTGATTCATGTCAATGTACGGCAAAAACCACTACAATATTGTAAAGTAATTAACCTCCAATTAAAATAAATTAATTAATTTTAAAAGATAACATTTTCTTTGCGTCTGGCCTGTATAGACAATAATATAAATAATTATTTCATAGTTTTCATGTGCTTTACCTGTTCTTTAGCACTCTACATTAATATTTGGCCTGCTAAAATAAAGAGAAATTAGCAGAGAAAAATATGAGGAAGAAAGGACATCATGTCAAGTAATTACATCAGATATGGGTATCTAAACTGTTTGACTGTTTAAGTTCTTGAAAACAAGCAAGAGCATTAAAGTGAATGGATTTAAAATTGATTAAGCAATAAGAAGCTTTACCTTCATTAATATTCAAAACACAAAGGGATAAAAATTCTTTAATCATCAGGTTAGGATGAATATATTCTTCATTTAAAAAATGTTTTTATAAATGATTCTGTGACCATATAACAAAAACTCTAAATTCTATAAATATCCTGAGGGACCAGTGAATTATTGTTTTGGATAAGGACTATGGTGAATGTGCAATCCTGAGGATAATCAACATACAATGCATCACAGCACAAAAAGATAGGATATCTAAACTTCCTAAGGAAGTCACTGTCTAATAAAGGATCTCCAAATGTCCCATGCAGTTCAGTTCAGTTCAGTCACTCAGTCATGTCCGACTCTTTGCGACCCCATGAATTGCAGCACGCCAGGCCTCCCTGTCTGTCACCAACTCCCGGAGTTCACTCAAACTCACATCCATTGAGTGGGTGATGCCATCCAGCGATCTCATCCTCTGTCATCACCTTCTTCTCCCAATCCCTCTCAGCATCAGAGTCTTTACCAATGAGTCAATTCTTCACATGAGGTGGCCAAAGTACTGGAGTTTCAGTTTTAGCATCATTCCTTCCAGAGAACATCCGGGACTGATCTCCTTTAGAATGGACTGGTTGGATCTCCTTGCAGTCCAAGGGACTCTCAAGAGTCTTCTCCAACACCACAGTTCAAAAGCATCAATTCTTCAGTGCTCAGCTTTCTTCACAGTCCAATTCTCACATCCATACATGAAGACAGTGTCATAACAATAACATAATAACAACAACAGCTACCATTATTGAAGTTTTATAAGCCAGATGTTGTTTAATATGCCATATTTAATTTTGTGATAGCTATTTCTCATATTTTGATATCTTTTGAAATTGATTCTTCTTAAAAAAGATAATCTTTTACAATCTTTGTGTGCAAAACAATTGTCTACTCAACATTTCCTGCAAATGTGCAAGTTGGTTCATTGTTGCTCAAATTTTTCTTCGTTTCAACTCACTTAGTTCTACCACACATGTTAAGCTTAATTTCTATTTTAAATGAGTTAAAAAATACTATACTGAGTCAAGGTATTGAAAAGAATTATGTATGAAGATTGGCATAGATATGAAACAGTGTATGCAGATAAACATGGTAATCAATTCTAAATGTAGTGTTCGTGGATGAAAAATTCACCAGAGGAATGAGCATAATTCTGTATTTTCTTGCAAAGCCATAATAAAATGCTTTCAGGATCTAAAAAAGGAACATGCTCATAACCACAATAATCTCTATTTTGTCTTATTTCTGATCTATATACAAAAGGATTGCCTATCATAAACAAGGCGTTATATAACTAAATGGTAGGAATACTGCTGGATTTCTTAAAAAGATGAGGGAAACTTCAAAGAAACCAAGGGCAAATATGATTGATTTTTCTATGAGTCAAAACCAGCATTGACATTAAACAGCAAATTGTCAGAAACTTTCTATTGACAACTGAATAAAAGTTGCTCACATTTCCCACATTCTGTGATTGAAATGAGAGGAAAAATAAAATTTTATGTTTAGATAAATAGTAAATTGCCAGTATCAACAATTCCAGAACAAGTGTTAACACATGGGGGAAAATCCTAGAGATGATAGTGCATCATTTCTTAAAAAAATGCTTCAACACCAACACTTTGATGGCACAGAAAACCACACTGTGATTTAATAAAACAAAAGAGCAACAATATGAACATTGGCCAATTTGAGTTTCAAAGTGATTTAAAATAGGCTCTGAAAATGGTACATTTTGATAATACATAAACAGATGTATTTTTCCTATATTTTAATTTTAATAAACCTTAAAAGATCTCTTTACATGTGTAGAAAATTCTAAGTGAAATAAAGAATTATAGTTTGTTTGTTTCTTGTTTGAGTGCATGCATGCGTACTAAGTTGCTTCGATCCTGTCTGACTCTGTGACCCAAACTACTCTGTGTAGCCTGGCTCCTCAGTCCATGGGATTCTCCAGGCAAGAATACTGGAGAGAGGTGCTTGCTGTCCGCCAGGGGGTCTTCCCAACCCAGGGATGCTGAGGCTCCTGCCTTGCAGGTGGATTCTTTTACCGTTGAGCCACTGGGGAAGTCATTTTATTGTTTAATGATACTAAATAAGGATGACTATTAGAATAAACAATGTCTTAGATTTTGTGAAATATAAGTTACTTAAATTACTCCTCAAAATTTTAGTTATACCCTTTAATATTTTCAGGTTACATATGAAAAAATTGAGTCTTAGTCTCAGTACCAAGTCAAAGTTCACACAAATCTGTGCCTGAGAGTTACTCTAAACACTGCTTGTTGAAATACTGGCTGTCTTTTATGATGTGGTCACCTTTCTACACATTTCTGAGGCTCATTTGCTTCAAGTATAAAATGAGAAAATTGAACTAAAAATACTATAAAGTTCTTTCCATTGCTGTTATCAGTGGTTTCAGAAGAAAACCCAAACTATTGTCCAAGATCAACTTCGAAATAAAGGAAAAGTCTGTAAGAAATGTTTATATTAATTCAATATTCAGTTATGACTCAAATATCCAATTGTTTCTGCAAAATCATCCCCATTAAATTTAGTATGTTTCGTCTACTCTGTACCACAAAAGGTGATAATAGCCTTCATATATTTTTATCTATATTAGAAAAAAAGATTATTTTTGTTTTTCCTAAAATCATCATGAGCAAGTTTTCTTTCTTTCTTCTATACATTTAAAATTTGAAAATTCAAATATAGAACTCTCAGCTTTTTTAAAATTTTACATTAACTAATAGTTTTTAATCTTTTCATTCATAGACATTCAGAGAGAATCTCCAATATCTTGGTTAAGTTTCTCTAGAACATCACTAGCTGCCTTTTAATGTTTATAGCTACAATGAACAAAGAGAAAAGTTTATAGGTGTGGTGAATCTCAGTTTAATGTATGGATCATATATATATTTATATGAGTGTGCATGCATGAGAGTCACTTCATTCATATCCAACTCTTGCAACCCCTTGGATTGTAGCCTGCCAGGCTCCTTTGTCCATGAGATTTCCCAGGTAAGATTACTGGAGTGGGTTGCCATGCCCTTCTCCAAGGGATCTTCCAGACCCAGGGATTGAACCCACATCTCTTATGTCCCCTGTAGTGGCAGATAGGTTGTTTTACCGCTAGCGCCACCTGGGAAGCCCATATATATGTATAAGATAAATAATAAGAAATAAGAAAGTCGCTCAGTTGTGTCTGACTCTTTGTGATCCAATGGACTATTCAGTCCATGGAATTCTCCAGGCCAGAATATCGGAGTAGGTAGCCTTTCCCTTCTCCAGGGGATCTTCCCAACCCAGGGATTGAACCCAGGTCTCCCATGTTGCAGGCAGATTCTTTACCCGCTGAGCCACAAGGGAAGCCCATACATACATACATATATACACATACATATATATCTATATAGTTGTTCAGTCACAGTCATGTCTGACTTTTTGTGACCCCATGGACTGCAGTATGTCAGGCTTCCCTGTTCCTCACTATCTTCCTGAGTTTGCTCAAACCCATGTCCATTGAGTTGAACATGCCATCCAACCACCGCATCCTCTGTCATCTGCTTCTCCTACTGCCCTCGATCTTTCTTAGCATCAGGGTCTTTTCCAATGAGTTGGCTCTTTGAATCAGATGGCCAAGATATTGGAGCTCCAGCTTCAGCATCAGTCCTTCCAATGAATATTCAGTGTTGATTGCATTAGGATTGACTGGTTTGATCTCCTTGCAGTCCAGGGGACTCTCAAGAGGCTTCTCCAGCACCACAGTTAGAAAGCACGATTCTACAGCACTCAGCCTTTATGGTCCAACTCTCACAACTATACATGTCTACTGGAAAAACTGTAGATTTGACAATACGGACCTTTGTTGGCAAAGTGATGTCTCTGCTTTTTAATATATTGTCTAGGTTTGTCATTGCTTTTCTTCCATGGAGCAGGCATCTTTTAAATTCATGGCTGCAGTCACCATCCTCAGTGATCTTGGAGCCCAAGAAAATAAAGTTTGTCACTGTTTCCATTGTTTCCCCATCTATTTGCCATGAAGTGATGGGATCAGGGAAAATCACTAGACCATTCAGGTATGACCTAAATCAAATTCTTTATGATTATACAGTGGAAGTGAGAAATAGATTTAAGGGCCTAGATCTGATAGATAGAGTGCCTGATGAACTATGGACGGAGGTTCCTGATATTGTACAGGAGACAGGGATCAAGACCATCCCCATGGAAAAGAAATGAAAAAAGCAAAATGGCTGTCTGGGGAGGCCTTACAAATAACAGTGAAAAAAAGAGAAGTGAAAAACATAGGAGAAAAGGAAAGATAAAAGCATCTGAATGCAGAGTTCCAAAGAATAGCAAGGAGAGATAAGAAAGCCTTCCTCAGTGATCAATGCAAAGAAATAGAGGAAGACAACAGAATGGGAAAGACTAGAGATCTCTTCAAGAAAATTAGAGATGCCAAGGGGACACTTCATGCAAAGATGGGCTCAATAAAGGACAGAAATGGTATCGACCTAACAGAAGCAGAAGATATTAAGAAGAGGTGGCAGGAATACACAGAAGAACTGTACAATATAGAGCTTCCCAACCCAGATAATCATGATGGTGTGATCACTCACCTAGAGCCAGACATCCTAGAATGTGAAGTCAAGTGGGCCTTAGAAAGCATCACTACAAACAAAGCTAGTGGAGGTGATGGAATTCCAGCTGAGCTATTTCAAATCCTGAAAGATGATGCTGTGAAAGTGCTGCACTCAATATGCCAGCAAATTTGGCAAATGCAGCAGTGCCCACAGGACTGGAAAAGGTCAGTTTTCATTCCAATCCCAAAGAAAGGAAATGCCAAAGAATGCTCAAACTACCGCACAATTGCACTCATCTCACATGCTAGTAAAGTAATGCTCAAAATTCCTTCAAGCCAGGCTTCAGCAATACTTGAACTGTGAACTTCCAGATGTTCAAGCTGGTTTTAGAAAAGACAGAGGAACCAGAGATCAAATTGCCAACATCCGCTGGATCATGAAAAAACAAGAGAGTTCCAGAAAAACATCTATTTCTGCTTTATTGACTATGCCAAAGCCTTTGACTGTGTGGATCACAATAAACTGTGGAAAATTCTGAAAGAGATGGGAATACCAGACCACCTGACCTGCCTCTTGAGAAACCTATATGCAGGTCAGGAAGCAATGGTTAGAACTGGACATGGAACAACAGACTGGTTCCAAATAGGAAAAGGAGTACGTCAAGGCTGTATATTGTCACCCTGCTTACTTAACTTATATGCAGAGTACATCATGAGAAACACTGGCCTGGAAGAAGCACAATCTGGAATCAAGATTGCTGGGAGAAATCTCAATAACCTCAGATATGTAGATGACACCACCCTTATGGCAGAAAGTGAGGAGGAACTAAAAAGCCTCTTGATGAAAGTGAAAGGAGAGTGAAACATTCAGAAAACGAAGATCATGGCATCTGGTCCCATCACTTCATGGCAAATAGATGGGGAAACAGTGGAAACAGTGTCAGACTTTATTTTTTTGGGCTCCAAAATCACTGTAGATGGTGATTGCAGCCATGAAATTAAAAGATGCTTACTCTTTGGAAGGAAAGTTATGACCAACCTAGATGGCATATTCAAAAGCAGAGACATTACTTTGCCAACAAAGGTCCATCTAGTCAAGGCTATGGTTTTTCCAGTAGTCATGTATGGATGTGAGAGTTGGACTGTGAGGAAAGCTGAGCACTGAAGAATTCATGCTTTTGAACTGTGATGTTGGAGAAGACTCTTGAGACTTGCTTGGACTGCAAGGAGATCCAACCAGTCCATTCTAAAGGAGATCAGTCCTGGATGTTCTTTGGAAGGAATGATGCTAAAGCTGAAACTCCAATACTTTGGCCACCTCATGAGAAGAGTTGACTCATTGGAAAAGACTCTGATGCTGGGAAGGATTGGGGGAAGGAGGAGAAGGGGACAACAGAGGATGAGATGGCTGGATGGCATCACTGACCCGATAGACATGAGTCTGGGTGAACTCCGGGAGTTGGTGATGGACAGGGAGGCCTGGCATGCTGCAATTCATGGGGTTGCAAAGAGTTGGACATGTTGAGCGACTGAACTGAGAATTGATGGGATCAGATGCCATCATCTTAGTTTTTTGAATGTTAGTTTTTAAGCCAGTTTTTTCACTCTCCTCTTTACCTTCATAAGAGGCTCTTTAGTTCCTCTTTGCTTTCTGCCACTACCGTGGTATCATCTGTATATCTGAGGTTATTGACATTTCTCCTGGCAATTTTGATTCCAACCTGAGCTTCATTCAGCCCAGCATTTCACTGGCCTTTGAGCTAATATCTTTGAGAATCAGGTTGTTACAAATCAAAACTTTCTTCTGAATAAAGTAAGACTTCGTAGTCTATCACTCTAGTACAATTGTTTCTTTTTTCTAAATGTCTTACTTGACCTTTCTCGATCCAGTGTGCCCCTGCAATATTTTGACCAGTCAACAATTTTATATCTTCCTGTGATTTATCCTTTAGCTTTGAACGATACCACCTGAGAGCTGAGAGTTGGGAAATCATTCCAACCATTTTACTACTTCTCCATCCAAAATACAGTAAAATATTTCAGCGATGTCGTTTGTCTTAGAGTTTTTCTAACACAGTCTCATCTAAGATATGTTAAATGAAGTCAGAAGAATGAAATAATTTAACGAAAGTGTCATAGGTGTTTTATTGCAGGCTTGTATAAGAATCATAGCTTCACAATATGAGTTCATTATGCCATGCTGGTTGTTCCATCTTTCTGTTTACTCCATCTTTCTAATCACTCTTATTACATTAGCTTCCTGATCTCTAACAAAGAATTTCTTTCAATACCCTTAAAACTTAGTTGCCTCTTTTCTTTTCAATTTTACTTTTAAAGAAATCTGACAATTCAAAATACTGTCTTGAAGAAGCTGAAAATACAGCCTTGGAGTCAGAAATACATTGAATCAAGTCTGGGCTATGCTAGTTACTAGTTCTATGATATGTGCCTTTTCTAGGTCAAGTCTATTTTTAAAATTTATGTAATGGGAAAAAGTTTCTATTTATAAAATTATTGAAACAATCATACAAGATATATAAGACTATATATCTTAATCCTAGACCATACCATGAGTCTTTTATAAATGTTAGTAATTTTATTATGATTGATAAAATGAATGAATTAGAGCAAAATGTGAATGGTAAAGGTGACAAGGTTAAAAAAAATCATGAATACTTAATCTTTTTATGTAACTTTTCCAAATGCAGTATAAAGTCATTATAAGAGTGAATAATAAATAAGTAAAAGCAATTAAATTGTAGAGAGAATAAAGAGAAAATACACAGTTCTTTCAGCTTCTCTGAGCTCTCTGTGGTGATAGAGATGTCTGGGAAACTAAACAGTTTTACTCTTGCTACTCATCAACCTAAAGTCCATCTTCCTAATGAATAAGCACAGAAGAATTAAAACAACAGACTAAGAGCATAATGAGACGCACTACATAGCTATTGGAATGGCTACAATTTAAAAGGCTTATACCAAATGTTGGTGAGAATGTGGAGTCAGTAGAATTTAGTTAACTTTCTGGTGGGAATATAAAATGATATCACCACTGTGGAAAACATTGTGTTAGGCTTTTTTAAAAATATCAAAGATGCACATATTCCACTTCTAGGTATTTAACCAATACCTAGGGAAAGGGTGTTGGAAAACACATATTCATTTAAAGACTTGCACACATATGCTCATAGCATATTTATTTGCTACAGCCTAAATGGAAACAAAACAGGTTCATGAATAAACAAATCATGATCTGTCTTTACTGTGGAGTACTATGCAGCAATAAAATGAAATGGCCTATTTATACTTACAACATGAATAAATTATTCAAATACTTATGCTTAAACAGAGCAAGACTCCATGATTCTTGCAAATCCATGTCCTCTGCTTGCATTTTGTTGTGGAAAAACTATATCCAAAGAATATGCTTAATCAGAGAAGTGAGAACATGCAGAAACAAAGGAAAATAGTCAAAGGAGACAAATAATAATAATGTAGTTAAGCATAATCATTGCTAATGACCATGATGCTGGGAAATATTGAAGGCAGGAGGAGAAGGGGGTAACAGAGGATGAGATGGTTGGACGACATCACTGACTCAATGGACATAAATTTGACTGAACTCCTGGAGCTAGTGAAGGACAGGGAAGCCTGATGAACTGTAGTTCATGGAGTCACAAATAGTCAGACATGACTTAGTGACTGAACAACAATAATGAAGCATAGTCAAGGACCTTTAGTTACTTCTCAAGGCCTATAGATAATATTCTGAGCCATATTCTGAGAGCTATCTTATAGATACTGAAATCCCCACCAGATTGAAGTTAACTATATGATGACCAGACTGTGGCCATGACATAAGCTGCTACACTTGCACGAATAGGCCTCAGGAAATGGAAACAGACCACAGAACTGAAGATTAATGGTACTTAAGACAATCAAGATGATGCTGGTCAGACCACCGATGACTGATTTCAAGATGACTATCAGAGTTGTCATTGACGAGGAGTCAGCCTTTAGACAGACTTGTTCCCCTAATCCCCCTGCTTCCGCCCCTGCTGGCATCCAAAATAAAGCAAACTTTCCTTTCCATCAACCTGACCTCCTTATTGGCTTTCGAATGGCAAGCAACCAGACCCCACTGTCAATTACATGCTAGGTGAAATAAACAAGACACCTTCCCTCCCCTAAAAAAACTGGGCATTCTGATTTATTCCATTTAGTATGGAATTAAGAAAATGTATGCAAAAATACAATGACATAAAGCAGATTGGTTATCGTCTGAGGGATGGGGGTGGGAATAGGGAGTATCAGATTAATTTGGGAGGTAATAGCTAAGTTCACTCTGTTGATTCCAACAGGTATATACACAACTTATCAAACTGTACACTTTAAATAATGCAGTATATTGTATGTCAATTACAGTTGGCCCTCTGTATTCATAGGTTCTGCATATGCAAATTCTACCAACCATGGATAGAAAATATATGCTTTTTAAATCCAGAAACTTCCAAAAAAGCAAAACTTGAATTTGCTATACTCTGGCAACTATTTACATAGTATTTACATTGTATTTACCACTACTTACATATTTTTTATTAGGTATTGTAAGGAATCAAGAGATGATTTAAAGTGTATAGGAGGATGTATGTAGATTCTATGCAAATACTGGGCCATTTTATTTAAGACATTTGACCTTCTTTCTATTTTGGTGTCTACAGGGGACCTGAAACCAATCTCCAATGGATACTGAAAGATGACTGTATACCTTAATAATTGTTCTTTTCAATGATTGTGCTACACAGAACATAGTTCTCTATTTCAAATAAGTGTTTTGAGTCCCTATCTTAACAAGTGACAAAAACTGAAGCATTGAGGCACAATTAGAAAAATCATGTTTACAAGATTATCTCAGATTTTTTATTCTAAGAATTAAGACTATTATTTCACTTTGATTATTTTTATAGCATCTTAAAGAGATCAGATTTATTTACCACATTTTTTATAAGATACTGACCCAGCCCATGAATAAAAGTGTTGCAGTGTATAATCCTCAGGGTTCTTGCTCCAATCTGTATTGGACTGTGTCTAACTTGGCCACCAGAGAACACAGAGGAAATGCAGTAAGAAGCCTGTTTTGTGAGAATGTAGCCAATTCACAGATTCCCCAGCAGCAAGAACCATTTTATGAAGGAAAAACAATAGCTGAAGTAAACCGGGAAAAACATTCCCACCTCAGAGTGCAATCAAAAGATAAAAGAGACATACGGGTTTTACATTTTGCTAGAATGCAGGCTGTAAATAATGTGAATGGAGTGATCACAGGTTTTTAGCTTCTCATCTTCCCCATTTTTCTACACAAAGAAGATAAGAATCAGTTACAGCTGTTTTCAACAATGCTCTATACTCTTGGACTTATGTGAAAATCCTACCCAAATACACTTAAAAGATTGAACTACAAATATCCTCCTTTATGAAAATTAAGAAACCGGCACAAACTGAGGTGAAGGCAAGATTCCTTTACAATGAATACCGTAGGAACCAAGTTTTATCTGAGTGGAATAGTACTCTATATATAAGTAAATTGCGATGAATCAACTATTCATCCTACAGAGGAAATATTCTGCTTCCCACCTTTCTTTATAAAAATTGTCAAGTGTCAGGAAGGGAATTAGTCTGTGAAGAGCAATATTGTATACAGGGCAGGTGTTCTCCGAGTGTCTTTGACTGACAAGCATCCCGCTAAAACCTGGACTGAAGAAATTAAAGCCTACTGTTTGTTGTCATTGAAATTTGAGAGAGGCTGGGAAGTTATCCACCCTCAGAATCTCTCTCCACTGGCCTGTCAAAACGCCTATAATTTCACCATTCGAAATTCACGAAATTCACTCCTTTCAACCAGCTTAGGCCGGGAGCCAGCTTAAGCATGGGAGAGGCAAACACAAGGACACATGCTTAGACCCGAGTATCTCTGATGTGCCTGAATGCAGGACAGAAGAAAACATCCTTGCCACCTTGTGAAGGTTTTCAACTCTCAAAATCGTTCACTTAACCCATTTAGGGTAGCTCATGTATCTGATATCTCTTAGGCCAAATAGTATTTCCATTACTATGACAGTATCAAAGGTGCTGAAGTGATACCAGATTAACCACTTAGTATTATTTCAATCTATTTCATTACAGGGTAAAAAGTGAGTTTTTTTTAAGAGCACAAAAATCAGTGGTAATTTTTTTTAAAAAGCATTCAATTTAACTGAGTTGAATACATTAGGAAGAATGTGTGTATGTTATATCTGTGAGGAGGTGGGAGTAATTTCAGTATCCGTACAGTATTAAGGGATACTCTGAATGGACGGTTAGTATTACAGCATGGTTTATGCCCACGGAGAGCCGAGCCTTTAATTATTCATACCTTCAGGCTCCTGAGTCACATAACAGCAGCAACCGTATTCGGCAATTAATAAACAGCCAAAAGCCAATGTCTCAGTCTCCAGAGCGCTGACTCTTAGGAATGAAAGATAGGAAGCAGAGAATGCCAAGAGGCCTGCCCAGAAAAGCAGCCTTAAAACCCCAGTCTAAATCTCAGGTGTGTGTGCTGGGTCTTCCCTAGCCTTATCATAAGCCATCCTTCTGTCATGTAATTCCAATCAAATTCCGTGCAGGAGCCTCGCTGAATTACCGCTTCTTCTCTGCCTGTACTCGCCTGACATTTGCTGCTTTCTGGGCACTCTCATTTGCCTCTTCCTGATGCTCATCTAGACCGATGCGGTTGTAACATACAGGTCGGGGACCAGACACCCATGATATAAAATGCTCATCTCATCACATTCTATGCATTCTGCTATTGAGTGGGACGCGGATGTCCAATCTGCCATGAAACCATTCTATCTTATATTTCTTCAGCCATGCATTACACCTGCGTAATGTCATCTGCTTAGAAAATGCAAGTTTTCCCTCTTCCCTCTCTACGTCCTTTTGAAACCTTTGCCTTCAATTACTTTTTTATTCAAACCTCACATTTGCTAAAATTGGAATAAAATCAAAAAGCTTTAAAAAGATAGGGAGAGGCACTCATCAGGATGCATTTTGTCAACCCTGCTGACTTTTTTCTGTCTCCTTCGTTCAGAGAGGGTAGCCTCTTCAAATGCACACTTTGCTTTTGACAGCTCTGCAGTGATTGGGTGCAGCAGGAAATAGTGCCTGACACATAAAATCCACTGATTCAGCTATGCAATATTTATTTCATAGCCAACATAAATAAAAATAAAATATTTCCTTAAATGTTTTGCTCACATGCTGCCTGGCTGCATTGCCAGCAACTTTGCAGACTCTTCCATTAGAAACTTTTATTTGCTTTCTTCTCTGCCATAAATCATCCCTCATCTGACTCTGATTGGACCATCCTTTGTTGAATAATAAAATGTAGGTGTTGCTCGACTGTATTGTGGATAATGCAATAAAGACAAAGATAGAATGAGTACAGTTTGATAGAGAAACTCTTGGATTCACATACGATAAAGGCTTTCAAAAGTAAATTAAAATTTCTTGTTCTAATTATCAATTCTCTGGGTCTTGCTGTGGTGCACTATGGAGCTCAAAGATTTGGGCTTTTAGGTGATTGGATAACCATGACTTTGATGAGTAGAAATCCTGATTATTTAGAGTGGGACCAAGGTAGTTCAGGAAACTGTGAAAAAAAAAAAATTCAGAGAAATCATGACTTGTGGTAGGTTTTATAGCCTCAAGTGAGCCAAATAAGAGTAAGCCTGATTATCACCATGGTATGAAATCTAACTGAAGTCCATAGAGAGAGAAAGGTGGGAAACCTCTGTTGCTTAGGAAAGCATCCATGGGTATGGTACAAGTTTTCCTCACATGGCAGGAAATCATTAGTCATAAATGCAATGAGGTTTTGCTGCAAGAAAAAGCCACAGAGGCTTAAGAAATTAAGTAATAGAGAGATGCCCTGATGGGGCCATTTCTCAAGGATTTACTTGAAATCCCTCTATAATTTGGCAACACTGAGGCACTTTATTTAATCTGCTCACTAATATGGGTTTGGATTATTCAGTTGCAGTTTTCAGTTTTTTAGTCTGACACCTTTAAAATAATTTTTTATATAGCCCTTGAAATTTTTTAAATTGACATCTAAAACTTCATAACTTAAGTTATATAACCTATAGCAAGTTATATAATTTATGTGTATTATAAATATTGACATCTTAAATTCAAACTGTTATACTACTTTTTCATTGTATACAACTGACTATAAAGACTATAGCATTAAATTTATACCTCAGTCCATTAAAATTATACTATAGTGAAAGATGTTATAGCTGAAAGTTACATTGAATTTTTCATATTTGTGTATTCCAGTATCACTTTTACAATGTAATTCTATTTTGATGTAATATATTCTTATGTTTGAAGGACTTATTAAGCACAGATCACACATTTTTGCAGTTCAAATGTGTGCTATGTGCCTGTGTGTTTGTGAGTCTGAATTTTGAAAAAAAATATGAAAATATCTATAGAATTAAAATCATAATGATGATTTAAGCAACTGATTAAAAGTATATGATCAGTTTTGATTATTAAAAATAAAACATATTGGAAAAGTATCTGTTAATGTAGTAAGCTGGACTTCTAAAAATTATTTTATTCATACACAAATGAATACTTTAGTTAAAAGGAAGCAATGTTCAGCCTGAATTCTATGTTATTTGTCTTCATGGGTATGAGATTTACAAATACTTCTGCAGGAGACTCAAGTTCAATCCCTGGGTCAGGAAGATCCCCAGGGGAAGGGGATGGCAACGCCCTCCAGTATCCTTGCCTGAAGAATTCCATGGATAGAGGATTCTGGTGGGTTACAGACAGGACTGCAAAGAGTCAGACAGGACTGGGGGGCTAACACGACACTTTTCTTATACAAGATGTAGACTGAAATGGAAAAGTTCAGTTATTTTAGCAACACATCTGTTTTATGTCCTCTTAGTTTTATACCTTAAATCACATAGTGGTATATCATAAAAAATTATTTTTACTGATCTAAAAGCTCCTTCAGGTTTACTAAAAGCAAAGAGTTAAAAGCTGCCTAAATGGCAAGATGATTTGTTAGTCACCATGGTCATTTACTTTCTCGGTTTTTGAAAATCATTTCAAAAGATTCAGTAATGATTATTGATGATGCTTGCTACATTTTCAGCTAGAGGCATTTTACATAGCCCAGTCTGATCAGAAAGTGTTGGAAAAATAAAAATATTACAAATTTTACTATCTTTTGCCAATGAAGTTTTTAAACAAACTGCATTTATATTACCATGTGTTTCAAACATATTTCCATCAAAATCTTGAGCTATATATTGAATTCAAATTATGGGATACAAATTGATTAGCAAAGTCCCTTCTTATCATAAAAACAATTAACCAAATGAGTTATGTTCCATGAGAAAGTCTAATTTTGTTCTCAATTTAAATAACTTTAAATATGCAGAATTTTTACTGCCATCTATATTCTGAGAGACAGATATAGGTAGACAGGTATTTACAGAGATAGATAAAGTCAAAAACCCTTCCTGTGAGTTTGTAGCCTAATTAATACAAGTTGCTGCCTCCTCTAATATGTCTTAGTGATGTTTCCTCTTCTTTGTTCTCTTGGGACTCTTCCCAGGGTAATATATTCTTTCATAGAGATGGTTAATTGAAGATGCTAGGTCATTAAATAGTGATTATAATTTTTGTACCACTCTTTGGTAAGATGTATTTAAGAATATCTTATGTAAACTACAGTGCAAACACCAAATTTTCAATGTCACATTTTGCCTTTAACACAAATATATACAAGACTTGAAATATTCAAAAGTTTGCCACACATTAGTGGTATATTGATTAAAGGTGCTTCAATGACACCAACATTTACATTTTCCATTGTGTATTTTGTTGTTTTAAAACTCTTTAAGTTTCTTATTATGAAAATTTTCAGAGGTATACAAAGTGGAAAGAGTCACATAGTGAATCCTATATATCCATTTCCAGTGTCAACAATCACCAACACACAGTCAATCTTGTTTTATCAATACCCTATTTCCCCAGCCTGAATTATTTTGAAGCAAATTCCACATAATTTCACCTACATGTGTTTTATTATGTATCAATTAAAAAGAATGAAATCATGCATTTGCAGCAGCATGGATTAACCTAGAGATTATCATACTAGGTGAAACAAGTCAGACATGGACAAATATAATATTATATCCCTTCTATTTAGAATCTAACTGCTGCTAAGTCGCTTCAGTTGTGTCCGACTCTGTGCGACCCCATAGACGGCAGCCCACCAGGCTCCCCCGTCCCTGGGATTCTCCAGGCAAGAACACTGGAGTGGATTGCCATTTCCTTCTCCAAGGCATGAAAGTGAAAAGTCAAAGTGAAGTCACTCAGTCGTATCTGACTCTTCGCGACCCCATGGACTGCAGCCTACCAGGCTCCTCCGTTTATGGGATTTTCCAGGCAAGAGTACTGGAGTGGGGTGCCATTGCCTTCTCCGATTTAGAATGTAAAATATGACACAAATGACCTTATCTACAAAACAGATGCAGACTCAGACATAGAGAACAGACTTGTGGTTGCCAAGGTGGGCAGGTGGGAGACGGATGATCAAGATCTGGGATTAGCAGATACAAACTATTATACACATAATGGACAAAAAACAAGGTCCTGCTGTACAGCACAGGGAACTACATTCAATATTCTGCAATAAACCACAATGGAAAAGAATATATAGATGTATGACTGAGTCACTTCACTTTGCTGTATGCCAGAAACAAACACAGCATTGTAAATCAACAATGCCTCAATGAATTAAACAAATGAAAAAGAAAGGATACTTTACAAATAACTATTATCAATTACTTAAAAATAAATAATAATTTCTGTGTGACCAATAATTAGTGTGACCAACTAGCTACCTTGTGACCACCAATTTTCCTAGTAGTCAATTTTTTAAAAAGTTATAGTTTTCTTGAAACAGAATTTATAGATCAATAGATTATAATTTTTGTTATTTACCTTAAGAATCTTTTTATGTGTATTTCCTTTCCTTGCCTCCCTCTCCTCAGTTCTCCTCTCATGTTTCTTTTCTGTTGGTTGTTGTTGAATAAAGTATATAATCATACAGAATTTGCCATAGTCTAGAGTTTGCTGATTATATTCCCATGAGTACATCTGAGTACATGTTTTCACTTTCACTGTGTTACCTGGAAATTGATTTGGACTCACAAACTTGCTCAGATTTTTCTTCCCCTTCTTCTTCTTAGTCTGCGGCTTCTCTTCTGCCTCCCCTGCTGCTGCTGCTGCTCCTTTTCCTCCACCTTATCCACATCCTCCTTCTTCTTCTTGCCTTCCTGTCATAGTGGTACGGTGTGAACTTTATTCAGGACTCACATAATGTTGGTGATCCCTTTTTAAAAAATATTACCAGCTTAGAATAATTATTAGAGTCAGTAATTTAACAATTTTAATAAGATTATAAAATATAAAATTCCAATCCTACAATTTCTTCTTCATTAATGAGGTAGAATATTTTTACAAATATAAAACAATCAGTTCAGTACAGTTCAGTCACTCAGTTGTGTTTGACTATTTGAACTCCATGAACTGCAGCACACCAGGCCTCCCTGTCCATCACCAGCTCCAGGAGTTTACCCAAACTCATGTCCATTGAGTCAGTGGTGCCATCTGACCATCTCAATCCTCTGTCGTCCCTTTCTCCTCCCACCTTCAATCTTTCCCAACATCAGGATCTTTTCAAATAAGTCAACTCTTCACATCAGGAGGCCAAAATACTGGAGTTTCAGCTTCAACATCAGTCCTTCCAATGAACACCCAGGACAGATATCCTTTAGGATGGACTGGTTGGATCTCCTTGCAGTCCAAAGGACTCTCAAGAGTCTTCTCCAACACCACAGTTCAAAAGCATCAATTCTTCGGCACTCAGCTTTCTTTATAGTCCAACTCTCACATCCATACATGACTACTGGAAAAACA
>NW_011494835.1:3178824-3190584 GCF_000754665.1 Bison bison bison
CCTTTGTGGGCAAAGCAATGTCTCTGCTTTTTAATATGCTATCTAGGTTGGTCATAACTTTCCTTCCAAGGAGTAAGTGTCTTTCAATTTCATGGCTGCAATCACCATCTGCAGTGATTTTGGAGCCCAGAAAAATAAAGTCTGACACTGTTTCCCCATCTTTTTGCCATGAAGTGATGGGACCAGATGCCATGATCTTCATTTTCTGAATGTTGAGCTTTAAGCCAACTTTTTCACTCTCCTCTTTCACTTTCATCAAGAGGCTCTTTAGTTCCTCTTCACTTTCTGCCATAAGGATGGTGTCATCTGCATATCTAATGTTATTGATATTTCTCCCAGCAATCTTGATTCCAGCTTGTGTTTCATCCAGCCCAGTGTTTCTCATGATGTACTCTGCATATAAGTTAAATTAGCAGAGTGAGAATATACAGCCTTGACGTACTCCTTTTCCTATTTGGAACCAGTCTGTTGTTTCATGTCCAGTTCTAACTATGCCTTCAAGTATTATTGTAAGATACAATTTGTATAGAAACAGTAAGATGAATGTTTGATTCTTCCCCTTTTCTTAACTGTTTTCATCTGATAAGATGATATATACTATCTTCCACAGGTAACCAAAGTGTTTTTGAATATCATTATAAACTCATGGATTTAAATATATTTTATGATTGAGTGCATAGTAATTATAATTATATTATAGAAATTCAGGAGGTACCATCTTTTGCAATGGTTTGTCTTCTGAGTCTTACTGCCATGATTTAATAGTCTGTCTTAACTTTATAGCTTTCTGGTATGATCTGATATTTCAGACATATATTTCACACTCAGGTCTGAAATTAACCATTTCTCCAAAGAGAGATGTGTAGTTTTAAAGGGAATAGCATATAAAAACCAAACTTTAGATACTAAGAATTATTTTTTTTCACAGGATTAATCATTGTTTTTAGGCCTTTCTTTAAATATAGTTCTAGGGTATTTTTTAATATAAAATATATCTTGAGTTTATTCTTATACTTTCAAGTCAAAGTTAGTACTACACAAATTATATTGACTCTCATACGTATCTTCTTCCCACCATGATGCAATAAAATTTCCTATTGATATGAATATATTTCTTCCCTTTATTGGTTCTAAAATATACCCTAACCATCTCATAGCAATCATATTATCTCTACCACTAACAACGTGATTACTGAACAGTTTAAGATTTTTACTGAGTTCTTTTGTCTGTAGCATACATCCCATTAGTGATGTAAAATCAAATAATTACTTTAAACACAATTATTCAATTTGAATAATTCCTCCTTCTGTTAATCATAGAGTTAGGTTTATAAGTTTGTTTTTTCACTTCATTTGGGGGATATTAAACATAAAATTTTTTATTAATATGGGAAGTATTTACATGATCTGACAGTTAAAATTACAAAGTAAAGTATATTCAAGTCTTGTATAGTCCACTTTATATCTTCTACATGCGTGCATGCATGCTAAGTTGCTTTAGTCATATCCGACTCTTTGCAACCCCATGGACTGTAGCCTGCCAGGCTCCTCTGTCCATGGGATTCTCCAGGCAAGAATACTGGAGTGGGTTGCCATGCCCTCCTCCAGGGGATCTTCCCAGCCCAGGGATCGAACTCACATCTTGTACGTCTTCTGCTTTGACGGGCGGGTTCTTTACCATGAGTACCACCTGGGAATTCCAGGTTCATATTTTTTTTTTAAAGCCACTCAATTATATTGCATGAAATCCTTTAGCAGGGCAAATGCAGATATAAGGAGGCTGTTGCATAAACTTAGGACATGGTAGCCTGTGGTTGATTTTTTGGTACTTTGTGATATTTTGTCCCTTGTGATTGATATTCTTAATATTTGTATGGCACCTGCTTGGGATATTTTGATTATGTGCTATGGATTAATTTTTATTGCTTTATTTCTTAACTTCATAAAACTGTTCATGATTAAGATGTTTTGGATATTATTAGTTTACTATAAATTAAGATAAATTAATTTGACAACTCTAACAGATTATTTTTTGTTTTCCAACTTGTCTAAAAGTTGTAATTTCCTTCTGAATTAAATTCACCCATTCTCATCCATTTTAGTTCACTGATTGCTAACATGTTGATGTTCATTCTTTCCATCTCCTGCTTTACTATGTCCAATTTACCTAGATTCATGGACCTAACATTCCAGGTTTCTATGCAATATTGTTCTTTACAGCATTGGACTTTACTTTCACCACCAGGCACATTCACAATTGAGCACTATTTCCACTTTGGCCCAGCCTCTTCATTCTTTCTGGAGCTGTTTCTCCGCTCTTCCCCAGTAGTATATTGGACACCTACTGACCTGGGAAGCTCATCTTCCAGTGTCAGATCTTTTTGCCTTTTTATACTGTGCATGGGTTTCTCGAGGCAAGAATACTGAAGTGGTTTGCCATTCCCTTCTCCAGTGGACCACGTTTTGTTAGCACTCTCCACCATGACCTGTCCGTCTTGGGTGGCCCAGCATGGCATGGCTCATAGCTTCATTGGGTGGGATATTTAAAGAGACAGAACAAAAGTTTCGTTGGATTTCACATCCAAACTGTGACGTCAAGACTCAAACTCCAAATGCAAAAAAAAAAAAAAAAAAATTGCCAATAAAATGGATACATTGAAATATACTGAGCTATTAATGTTAATATGACCCTCTTAATGTCAGTATTAGTGAGTCCATTCTTAAAAGCACATTCTGATAACTTTTAATTTATCATAAAACTATTTTAATTGTGCTGATATGCTCTGAATATGATCTGAGAAGCCCAATTCACACACTAGCTAGGTAGACTTGGGCTGTTAGAGATAGGCTATGGGAGAATGAGAGGATAAGGAAGAAAGATTTGTATGCTATCTCAAGTTTATAACTGAGAAATTACTTTTCCATGAAAATACTCTCATGTTTGAAAATTCCCAATAAAAAAAATAGAAGGAAGGAAGTAGAAGGAAGGAAACAAAGACCAAGGTAAAAACAAATGAAATGGAAACTAAAAAGACAATAGAAAAGATTAACACAACTAAGAGCTTCTTCTCACAAGATAAAACTGACAAACCTTTGACCAGACTCATCTAGAAAAAGAGACAGTGCTTCAAATAAATAAAATCAGAAACGAAAGAGGAGATGTTATGAATATATCACAGAAATACAGGGATCATAAGAGATTAATATAAACAATTATATGCCAACATAGTGGACAGCCTAGAAGAAATGGATAAATTCCTAGAAACATACAATCTACCAAGACTGAATCATGAAGAAATGGAAACTCTGAGCAGATAGATTCTTTTAAGGAGACTGAACCATTAATCAAACCCTTCCAACAAAAAAGTCCAGGCCCAGATGACTTCTATTGTCTTTTTAGTCTCTATTTTATTTTTTCTGCTCTGATATTTGTTATTTGCTTCCTTGTGATAATTTTCTTCTGCTAATTTTGTTTTTCTTTTTCTAGTTTCTTTGATTGTAAATTTAGGTTATTTATTTTATACCTTGGTGAGCTTTTTTCCTAATGTAGGAGTTTATCACAGTAAACTTTCCTCTTAGAACTCCTTTTGTTGTACTTATAAATTTTAGCCGACAGTCGGATACAACCGAAGTTACTTAGTGCACACACACGTAAATTTTGATATGTTGTGTTTTCTGTTTTCACTTGTTTCATATTTTTCTTATTTCTCTTTTGATTTCTTCTTTGGCCCATTGGTTTCTCAGGAGCATATTGTTTAATTTCTACATACTTGACAATTTCCAATTTTCTTCTTGTAATTGATTTCTGGCTTCATACCACTGTGGACAGAAAAGATTCTTGATATGATTTCAGTCTTCTTAAATGTATTAAAAATTGTTTAGCACCCTGATATTTGATCTATCCTGGAAAATATTCCGTATGTGCTTGAGAAGAACGTGTATTCTGCTGCTATTTCATGGAATTTTCTTTAAATGTAGAAGTTAAATGAACTTTAGACTGTCTCCATTTGGATATATCTCATAATCACGAGTGCATTTATAGTAGTATATACGACAATGGATACGTCAGCTGGGGTAAGGTTTTGAACTGTGTATTAAAAGTGTATTAAATTGAGCAACTAAGAGAGAAAATGCATTGTGAAGTAATCATAACTGCCCAAATCACCCTCCCAATGTGTCCACAACAGTCAGGTTTTGTTTGTCCACAAGACAAAAAGTGGATACCTCACATGAATTGCACAATTAAATTTCTCCCTCTCTGGCACACATCCTCCAACTCTAGGAATTTAAGAGGAACAAGGAGACAGGAGTTTTTTTCAATAAAGTGAATAGCAGAGGACTAGAGATAAGTTTCATTTATTTCTTCTGCTGATACATTAATGTTTTTCTATTTTTAGTCCCTACTGAGCTTTAATTTTTCAGTTGTTTGGTGAACACTGCAACTATCCCTGCACCCTTCTACTTCCATTGTTTCCCTTCACATTTAGGCCAACCCAAATTGGCATCTGATACATTCAAGATAAAAAGGCATAGGTCTGTTTTTGGTGCTGCTTGTGATATTGAGATTTCAGATACTGAATAAATTGTTCCTGAGATTGCTATAGCCGTGTCCTGAGCTACTGTGGATTACTCTTACATATTACCAGTCTAAGATCAGAATAGAATTGTTTATAATTTTTAGACCACTTTTACATAGCAGAAGTGGGGGAAGAGACAAAGAAAGAATGCAGGACATGAGAAAATGTTCTGAAGGGTAATTGTTTTCATGCCTTTATATCTGTTTCATCAATGGTGTCTTATGCATGCATCTGAGACAGAAACTTCCAAGGGAAAGAGCTAAGCTTCCCCTGGGATGACACAATACTTCAGCGGCTGTGTCTTTAAATTAGAAAGCCTTTTTTTCTTTATTAAACTTTATCTTTTGTTAGTTTCAGTTGTTTTAAGTTATCTGCCACTACAGAGAAAGATATAGCTACATGAGTCCTCTCTCCTGGATTCTTCTTTTGGAAGGATAATATCTGAAAACAGAAGTTTGTATGCATGTGTTAGTCTCTCAGTTGTGTCCGACTCTTTGCGACCCCATGGACTGTAGCCCACCAGGCTCCTCTGTCCATGGGATTCTCCAGACAAGAATACTGGAGTAGGTTGCCATTTCTTTCTCCAGGGGATTTTCCCAACTCAGGGATTGAACCCATGTCACCTGCATTGCAGGCAGATTCTTTACCATCTGAGCCACCAGGGAAGTCCAATAATGTACTCCTAATAGCACTAGCCATGTTTCCTCACACATTTCATCCTGTCCCCACCACAAATAAATTCTTTCTATTATCTTGTTTCCTATTTACTTTCAGATAATAATACAAACATGTGCAAAATACACACTGCAGGAAATTTGGAAGTTACAGAAAAATATAGGAGAAAAATAAAAATTATTCATTATCTTCCATCTAGAAATAATGACCTAATATTTCTGGCATAAATACTTTCTGTGCATGTTTAGATATGCCTATATATTTAGAAATTTGAGATTATAGCATATATTCTGACTTACTTGACTTATCTGTTTTTCCTTATATTGTAATATCTTCACAAGTCTCTGGCACCAGAACAACAACAAAAAAAAGGGGGTGGGGGAGAGAATACAATAGAAGATATTAATAACTACATGCTATTATATTCTATGAACTTAGACACAAAAGGCTCAGTAACATATTAGCAAACTGAATTCAACAATATATAAAAAGTATTGGCTGGTTCCATGTATAAGGAGCTTGGAAGTCAAAATTCCATCCTAAAACAATTGCCAATCTGAACAGACTGAAAAGCCATCTCTTTTTGCAATATACAGAAAAAGAAGGACACAGGCAAGTCGCTGCCCCCAAAGAGACAGGTAAATACAGGGAGCCACAGATTAGCCAGAGCAGAGACTCATGAGGGAAAATCACCAAGGGAACCAGAGCCTGGGAAACCTGAACTGTAATTTTCGATGAATTGCTAAAGGCAATGTGTGGAAAATTGTAAAAGCTAAAAACTTCAGTGGACAATGGAATATTACTCATCTATAAAAAAGAATGTATTTGAGTCAGTTCTGATGAGGTGGATGGAACTGGAGCCTATTATACAGAGTGAAGCAAGTCAGAAAGAAAAACACTAATACAGTATATTAATGCATACATATGGGATTTAGAAAGATGGTAATGATGACCCTATAAGCAAGATAGGAAAAGAGACACAGATGTAAAGAACAGACTTTTGGACTATGTGGGAGAAGGCAAAAGTGGGATGATTTGAGAGAATAGCATTGAAACATGTATATTACCATAAGTGAAATAGATGACCAGTGCAAGTTCAATGCATGAAGGGTACTCAAAGCCAGTGGTCTAAGACCACCCAGAGGAATGGAATGTGGAGGGATGTGGGAGGGGGGTTCAGGATGGAGGGACACATGTACACCTGTGGCTAATTCATGTTCATGTTTGGCAAAGACAACCACAATATTGTAAAGTGCTTAGCCTCTAATTAAAATAAATTAATTTTAAAAATTCAGTGGAACCTAATCTTAACAAGATCCCCATAATATATATAACATTTTCATCTAGAAGCTCAATCAGGTATTCACAGTAAATATTGCAGGAGGGGGGAAATCCTCCTGAGCTTCCAGAAGGGAGAAGATGAAATATGCTTTGAAATAAATTCAAAATATGCTAGAACATTTCTTTTTCTTAACAAGACCTGCTCTTGGGGAAAGCTAGTTAACCAGAGCCTAGGCTGCTGGGGTATTGTAAGAACCAAACTGATCTAGGGGAAAGGAAATACCCAACTCCTTTTCTGTAACACCTAAAGGAGAATTAAAAGGGATAGAGGAAAAAAACACTTGTGAAGTTCATATTCTGGACAAATAAGCTCCCTTGGAGACAAAGGCCTCTTCATAAGACGATAGAACACTTCCCATTCCCTGACAACTTACACCACCTCCCTAAAAATCTATGTGCAGCAGTTCCTGTTAACCAATAACACATGTCTGGATATCAACAAATATGTACTAGGCATACTAAAATTTAAAAGCCACAATTTGAAAGGACAGAAAAAGCATCAGAATAAGACATGATAGGGATGTTGGAATTATCAGACTGGGAAGGTAAACTATGATTAATATGCTGAAAGGGCTAACAGATAAGGCAGGGGACATGAAAGAATAGATCGCCAATGTAAGCAGTGAGATGGAAATCCTAAAGAAGGGGTCCAAAAGAAGAGTGAGATTGAAAACACTGTAACAGAAATAAACATGTCTTTGATTTCTTAGTAGACTTTTAATCTCTTATTAGTGGGCTAGACATGGATGAGAACAGAATCTCTGAGCTAGAGGATGTATCAATAGAAGCCTCAAAAAGTAAACAGAACAAAGATGGAAAAACAGACTTGAATATCTAAGGACGGTGGGACAATCACAAAAGATGTAACACATGCATAATAGGAATATCAGAGAGAAGAAGTGACAGACAATAATGACAATAGTGAAGAATTTCTTCAAGTTAATGTCAGGCACCAAACCAGAGATCCGGGAAGCTCAGAGAACGCTTAGGATAAAAACCGAAACGTTACCCTCAATATAGCATTTTCAAAACAGAAAATCTACAGTGGAATGACATAGGCCCTAGAATAGCTAAAACAATCCTGCCAAAGAAGAACAAAGTTAGAGGAGTCACTTTATCCAATATTAAGGTGTACAGTATAGCTACAGGAATAAAGACTTTGTAGTATTAGCAAAAGGACAGACGTCTATCAGTGGAACAGAATCATGAATTCAGAAAAAAGACCACATAGATATGTTTAACTGATTTTTGACAAAGGCACAAAAGCAATTAAATGGTACAATGGCATGATATATCTTTCAACAAATGATACTGGAGCAATTATATATACATAGGTAAAATAGTAAATCTCAAATGCAGTCTTAAAACTTACATGAAATTCATTCAAAATAAATTATGGGCTTAAATGTAAAACTATAAAACATTTAGAAAAACACATAAGAGAAAATATTTATTAGCTAGACTAGGCAAAAAGTTTTTAGACTTATTAAAAGTATATGCCAATGCAGGAGATGCAGGTTCATCCTTGGGTCAGGAAGATACCCTGCAGTAGGAAATGGCAACCCATTCCAATATTCTTGCCTGGAAAATCCCATGGACAGAGGAGCCTGGCCAGCTACTGTCCATGGGGTCACAAAGGGTCAGACACAACTAGGAAATTAAATAACAGAACAAGTTTGTGGTAACTTGGTATAGCAGCAACAGGAAGCTAATTCTCCACATGCTGCTGCTGCTGCTGCTGCTGCTGCTGCTGCTGCTAAGTCGCTTCAGTCGTGTCCGACTCTGTGCGACCCCATAGATGGTAGCCCACCAGGCTCTCCCATCCCTGGGATTCTCCAAGCAAGAACACTGGAGTGGGTTGCCATTTCCTTCTCCACATACCTGAGCCCAAAAAAAGAGGGGGAGGTGTCTAGATTATGCAAAGAAATCTCAGAACTTCATAGTAGAAATAATTCAATTAGAAAAATGGGCAAAAAGTATGAAAAAGAAGCATTTCACTGAAGAGGATAAAAGTGTCAAATAAGCACATGGAAAGATGGTCAACATCATTTGCCATCAGGCAAATGTAAACCAATAGCACAATGATATATCACTATACACTTGTCCAAATGACTTCTAAAAACAATTATAACACTAAATGCTAGCAAGCATGAATAAAACAATGGGTCACTCATACATTGTTGATGTGAATATAAGACTTCCACACTGGAAAAAAATTTTGACAGTTTAAAACTGCTATCAAAAGACCCAACAATTGCACCCTTGGGCGTCTATCCCAGGGAAATAAAAACATGTACACACAAAAATATGTACATGAATGTTTACAGCAGCATAATTTGTCACAGCCAAAGCTGTAATCAGCCCAAATTTCCTTCAACAGATGAAAGATTAAACAAATTTTAGTGCATACACAGTGTGGAATACTACCTATCAATAAGAAGAAATGAACTATTGATACACATTACAATTCAGATGCATCTACATCAGGGAATTTGCTGAGTAAAAAACAAATTAAGGTTATATCCCCATTTCATTCAGTATATATATTTTTGTAATGACTAAATTTTAGAAATGGAGGAGACTAGTGCTCACTAGAGGCTAGGATGGGCTAGGGAAATGGATTTACAATGAAATTTAAATGATTATACAAATGAAATCCAAGGGATCTTTGTGATGATGAAATTGTTCAGCATCTTGACTGCCTTGGTAGATACACAAACCTAGATGTGATAAAATTACATAGAACTACACACATACACACAGGTATTACTTATCTGGGAAAATCTGAATAAGGTCATTGAATTGCATTAATATCAATACCCTGGTTTTTATACTACAGGTTTTCAAAATGTTAATACTGGAAGAACTGGAGAAGTGTACACATACATGGAATAGCTCTATAATAGTTCTCACAAGCATTTGTGAATCTATAATTATTTCAATAACAATTCCAATTAAAAATTCAACTGTGAAAGTGAACCCAAGTGATCATCTTTAATTTATTCCTCCTTTGTGAACAAGTCTACACTGAAAGTACAGAATTCTAGTCCCAAGCTTTTGAGAAATAACAATTTCTTCTGTGGTTACAATTCTAATTTCTAACTTTTCATATTTATATATTTACCTTGATGTGAAGGAATTTTGTTTGCCAAGACTTTAGCAATAACTATCAGTTTGTTTCCATAGGATAGGAAACAAACATGCTGATAAAGAACAAACTGGTGTGGAATTTTTAAGTTGTAATGCCTTAAACTGGGAATCAATCCCATTTTTGTTTTAAATCATTTATTTTGGGGGACTTCCCTGGTGGCTCAGTGGTTAAGATTCTGTACTTATACTGAAGGGGGCATGGATTCAATCCCTGGTTCAAGAAGTAAGATCCCAAATGTAGCACGGCACAGCCGAAAAAAAAAAAACAAACTTTTTTTTCCCAAATTAATCATATATCTTGAGGGCAAGTACTGCCTAAGATCATTTCTATATACCACAGTGCTTGGCATAATGCCATTCTTGGACATACTAAATTGTTAAATAATATTCACTGACTCTATTGTTAATTAACCAATCATATAAACTGTATACCATAAAAATATAGTGAGAAATGAAAACATAAATAAGCATTCTTTGTAGAACATTTTAAAAATAGCTGTCTCAAATTTTCATTCACAAAGACACTGATGTATGGAACAGTCTTATGGACTCTGTGGGAGAGGGAGAGGGTGGGAAGATTTGGGAGAATGGCATTGAAACGTGTAAAATATCATGTATGAAACGAGATGCCAGTCCAGGTTCAATGCACGATACTGGATGCTTGGGGCTAGTGCACTGGGACGACACAGAGGGATGGTATGGGGAGGGAGGAGGGAGGAGGGTTCAGGATGGGGAGCACATGTATACCTGTAATGGATTCCATTTGATATTTGGCAAAACTAATACAATTATGTAAAGTTTAAGAATAAAATAAAATTAAAAAAAAATAAAAATAAATAAAAATAAAAATAGCTGTCTCAAATTTTCATTCACAAATACAAACTTCAGAGTATACATGATATACTAAGACCGAACAGGACAAAGATATTTTTAAAGCATCATTTCAACTATATCAAATAACCCCTCACCCCTGACATACACATGCACACACAAATACACAGAAACCCAAAAGTAAAATAAAATAAGCAACTATATATATCTCATAGTGGGATAAGATGTATTTAAGGAGCTTTACTTTAAAGATGCATTTAAATACTTCAAATATTATTTAAAGTGATGTTGGACAAGACTCTTGAGAGTCCCTTGGACTGCAAGGAGATCCAACCAGTCCATCCTAAAGGAAATCAGTCCTGAATATTCATTGGAAGGACTGATGCTGAAGCTGAAACTCTAATACTTTGGCCACCTGATGCGAAGAACTGACTCATTGGAAAAGACCCTGATGCTGGGAAAAATTGAAGACAGGAAGAGAAGGGGACAACAGAGGATGAGATGGTTGGATGGCATCACTAACTCGATGGACATGAGTTTGAGTAAGCTTCGGGAGTTAGTGATGGACAGGGAAGCCTGGCATGCTGCCATGGGGTCACAAAGAGTCAGATACAACTGAGTGACTGAACTGAACTGAAAGAGCTCCATCTATTCTTTACCAGTGGTGGTGGTGGTTTAGTCGCTAAGTCATGTCTGACTCTTGTGACCCCATGGACGGTAGCCTGCCAGGTTCCTCTGTCCATGGGATTTTCCAGGCAAGAATACTGGAGTGGGTTGCCATTTCCTTCTCCACTTTTTAAGTGGAGACTATCAGTACAGACTATTATACTCAGATTCACTTCATGTTCTTCAAAATTTTTGCATATGACTTCAAGAAAGATTGCACAATAAGCATATCTCCAGAGAAAGTAAAAAAAAGTATTGGAAAAAAAGTCATGTCTGACTCTTTGCAACCCTACAGACTGTAGCCCATTGGGCTTCTCTGTCCATGGAATTCTCCAGGGAAGCTCCTTCCTAATCTGTTGATCTATATATTTGGTAACTAAAATAGAAATAAGCTTGTTAATTCAATGTATAATATATGTTTGTTTTCTGACTTGAATTGTTTAAATAAATAAAACATTGTGCAAATTAATTTATACAAATATATATATATATATATATATATATACATACATATATATGG
>NW_011494835.1:3190684-3190884 GCF_000754665.1 Bison bison bison
GGTCCATGGGGTCGCGAAGAGTCGGACATGACTGAGCGACTTCACTTTCACTTTTCACTTTCATGCATTGGAGAAGGAAATGGCAACCCACTCCAGTGTTCTTGCCTGGAGAATCCCAGGGACGGGGGAGCCTTTTGGGCTGCCGTCTATGGGGTCTCACAGAGTCGGATAAGACTGAAGTGACTTAGCAGCATATGTAT
>NW_011494835.1:3190984-3202545 GCF_000754665.1 Bison bison bison
TATATATATATATATATATATATATATCAATTTCCACATTAAACAAATGTATATTGATTCACAAATTGGCCTCCATATATGTAAGGTAAGGCGAGACCAAAAAAAGAGGCAGACCACTCCAGACTGGTAGGTTTAATAAAGAAGAGAACTTACTTATGAAGCTTGTATTGGGTCACCGCAACATGAGTAGATCTCTGCAACCTTATAGGTTTATATAGCAGTCTTAACTGGGTGAACTCACGTATACCATTCAGGTGGTCTTTGTATTCTCAAGGCTGTGACCTTTAAGCCACTCCACCTATGGGAACAGTGAAGAGAACGTACATTCCAAGGACAGGGGTGGGCATGAGGACCGAGTTCATTAGTCAACCATAGTGGTCACCTCCTCTTGATCTCCTCCAACAGTGAATATGATCTGGAGTCCTAGAAACAGCAGATGAGTAAGTGCTGGGAAGTCATTCTGATTGCATTTTAGATTTTTATCTTGTCATGATCTACCTTGCTCATAAATTCATGATTATGAATACACTCTTTCCCTTTCTCTCTCTTAGACATGCACAAATGGAAGATGTTTGTTTTTATAGTTGGACATTCTATATTGCTATTGATGTGAAAACAAGTCACCAGACAAAGATGCAGAAGAGAAATAAAAACAAATATGACTAAATGGGAAAGGACTACTGATGTCAACCTGGAGGAACATATCTTTGCACGCAAAAATAGAGCTATCTAGCATTTTTGGCATCTGTTTACTTACACAGCAAACAGAATTTATCCTCTTTTACATTGTTCGCTTGCAGGCATCAAGATAGGAAAAAATACCATGAAGTACTATAGAATTACTTAGGTAATTTATTTTCAAATTCAAGGAATAATTATGAGTGAAACTATAATTTCACAAGATAAAGAATTTAGAATTAGGTAAATCAAATTCACAATTGGTGTTATATTGTTAATTCCTTAACTTTTGAAGGCCATTTTATCTTGACCTGAGAACAAATAGTCTATGTAATAAAACATGCAAGAGTATCAATTATTTCAACTCATCTCATAACTGAAAGCTAAAGGAATTACAGTTTCAGTGGATGCTTCTCCTTGGAAATAAAAAGTGCTGAGTAATCGTTGTAATGGAGAATATTATAAAGAAAAATGAAAATGATGTATGATTGTTCAAATAATATTATGAAGAAATAATGAATTACTATTGCAAAAATACATTTAACAATTTTTGAACAATAATCTACTATACCACAGTAATTGAGAATGTGCCTTCTGGGGTCAGGCTGGACTCATATCCCAACTCACCACTTACTACTGTGTGACTATGTACAAGTGCACTGCCATTCTGTGTCTCAATTTATTTCTTAAAAGATCCACATAATTTAGTGCCTACCTCACTGGGCTCTTGTGGGGATTGTGTAAAATAATCTACGGTAACAAAAAAATATTTTAGAATGCTGTCTGACACAAAGCATTATGGAGTCAGTAAGTGATAGCTGTTATGCTATGCCCAACAGAGTAAGGCAACAGAAAAAAATAAAATAAAAGCTAAAACTTCTAAGAGAATGGAGAAAATGTTTGAGGTAGGCCTATAAATAGCCCTGCCAAAAATAAAGAAGTATGTTCTGGAAAATGATCTGGAAGGGGCTAATTACAGTGGGAACAGTAAGGGAGATTTCAGAGAACGTAATTTCAGCTGAGACTTGATTGGACTAGAATTGGAATGGAATTTCAAAGGCTTATAGAAGTAGTGGAAGGGGGGATGACAAAGTTTCCCAAGACAGAATAGGCCTAAAGACATAGGGATGTCTCAGTAAAAGTACTCTTTGGAAAAAAATAATGTGGTGAATGGAGTCTAAGGCTTGTGAACATCAAGGTGGAAGCTGAAGCTGAAATGTGAGATTGAGAAGACCTTGCTTTGGGTACTCTACTGTGGAATTTTAATAGTTGTGGGACAAAAATATACACTGATTTTTCACCAAAGATTTGCAGTTTCATTCTGTATTATACATATAATTTAGAATGGCTGATCTGAGGAAGCTACTACCAAGGCAGAGACTCTGTAATTTTGTTTGCAAAAATTTTAATTTGCATCTAAGTGGAGCCACGTGACTAAATTTAACAATAGAATTTGAGTGGCAGTGATGTGTGTCCCTTCAGGTCAAGCACAGTGCTCACAACTGATGTGCTTCCTCCACCATCTCTTTCCCAGTTCTTAGCCTGGAAGGAAGGGATGACCCTTGACCTCCTAGAGATAAGAGTACTGATTGATGACTGATGGAAGAAGCTTATCTTCCTCCTGGCCATCGAAATCTATGTGTGTGATGATATTTAGCTGCTGTTATCTTTTTTAATAATAAAAGTAATTTTGATTTTTGTTCTCATAGTCCACTGAATTTTCGAGGAGAAGAACTCAGTGTTGTAGAGGTAAGCTGGTTCTGATGTTAGTGAAAACTGCAGAGCCAGTAAACTAAAAGCAGGGAAGCTACTCAGGAATCGATTCCACTGATCCTGACAGAGTTGGGAAGTGGAAGTTAGAATGAAAGGGAATACATACAAGGACAGTCATTGGAAAGGGTCTGATTGTGATAAAACTGGGTGACTAAGCCTGGGGAACGCGTGAGAAGGAAGAAACAGTGGAGATTTTGTTTCTCTGTGACCAGAAAATTAGTCACAAGATAGTAAATGTTGGCTTAATTTGTGATGTTGATGAAATATGTGTTATCAAAACATAATGGGTAGCCTCAAGAGGAAGTAAGATCTCCACCACTGAAATATATGCAAATAATTTAAATAACATAATAAATGACTATTTACTAAGAATTTATAAAGGGGCTTTCCATGAGGAGTGGATTCTTGTAAGAATATAACTTCTCAAATTTATTACAATTCAAAAGTTTTCTAATTCTTCAATGATGCTGGGTAATATTCAAAATATAGCATTTCAATACTTTGTAAGAAAAATTAAGGAAAATTTTAAAGAACTGAAATTTATAAATTTATTTCTTGTCATTTGTGAAATAAAAATTTTATTTTATGTCTGAATCATGAAGAAATTACAAAGGTATTTAAAATAGCATTTAATAGCATCGCCATAAGCTAATTCATAGAACTTTCTTATAACAATGAACAATTATAAATCTTAAATGTAGGAATACATATTTTAATTTTTTTTCCTGAAATACTTACCAAAAGTGTGTTTGGTGATTTCCATCTGGCATACAGGTAGTATTTTAGAAGATAATCTAGCACTTCCCATTTCTCTTTACAAGCCCTTCCTCAGTCTTCACAGGGTGTTTGATTTATCCACCTGTGATATTTCATCTGAGGCAGCACAGCATTGTCTCCACATTACACGGTGTCAGGAACTACACAGGTCTGTGCGTTATTGTCTCTGCAAGCGCATATTCTGTGTCCACTGCTGATTTGCATAGCATCTGCTGTCACTCTGTGCTTTCTCTGTAGTTTTTTCTTTTTTTTGCATCCTTGACAGCTGCTTCAGTAGCACTTTGCCATTGGATTGGCTGTGACGAGAAGATGTGACACGTTCAGATTCTGATGACACAGCAAACTGCAAATTACCCATTGGCAAAATGAAGTCTATTGCTGGCAAATAATCTCTGGAATTCCGTAATAGGCAATCTGGGCACTGCCGTGCTCCAGCGCAGCAGATGCTGTTGTGTATAACGTTTCCATTTTCTAGTAGTCAGAGTGGTAATCAGCCATAGCAAGGTATTCATGACTGCCCACTATAAACAAACACATCCTTGCCTTACTCCAAGAGACTCTGGTGATTCCTGAGCATAGCAGGGTACAGTTGGTTGGTTATTGGCTTGAGGTATTGTCATTATCTTTATAAATCCCACATTTATAATTCTCAGAAACTGAATTAATTGAATATCATGGAGTTTCTCCAGAGTTGACAACAAATCACGATTGAGCTAATAATAATGCCAATAAATTATGTAATCACACTATTAAAGTATAACTGCAATTTGCTTCAAAAACTAGAGAGCCTTTGTAGTAATTAAGATGGGATGTGAGAAATCTGTTCTTATACCCTATTTGGAAAGCTTTAAAGTCTTGATAGAAATAAATTTAAAGTTGTTTTAAACCAAAATAGATATATTTTATTATGTCTTTTAAAACATCTACTGTAAAATTCTTGAAGGCAAGGGAGTTGTCCCACGATACCACATCAGAAATTTCATAATATAAAACATATAGAATACTGATTTTATATAAAAATAAATATCCCAAAAGTTCTCTTTCATACCATGATGTATTCTGAACCTAGACAATGCTCCACTACTGTCAGAGAAAAGGCTTTCAAATACACATATATAACCCCAGTTACAGATTTCCTTTAATCCCTCTTTGAAATTAATAGATTAGATTAACATCAGTAAAATCTAAAAGTACAAGATTCACAAATTAACAGAATTTTTGTGCTAAGATAACGCAGTTTAAAATTTAAAAGTTCAGGTTGATTCAGTGGCTTTAATGAGTGGCTATTGTAGGGGGCAATGTAGAATGTCATGCTCTCAATCTATGCAAATAGCATGGATGACATTTTCCCATAAGCAGTTAACAGATTCCGCTACTGTGAAAATTTACTAGGTGTATATTGACCTACAAGTCAAAAATCTATATTCTATTTTAAGGTATATAGCATGATCTACTCCCATTTTAGAAGCCCTGGCACCCAAAATGCCATTTTAGCAACTCATATTTTGACCACAGTCATGCAAATGTTAATTAAAATCAACAAAATAGATTTGTAAAGGCAAAGTATTTTGCTGTTGTAACTGAAGTATGCAAAATTGTGCGTTTGAGTCGTAGGGTACTTACCAGTAAATTGGTTGTGTGTGTGCATACACGCGTACTCAGTCGTGTCAGATTCTTTGTGACCCCATGGACTTTAGCCTGCCAGGCTCCTCTGTCCATGGAATTTTCCAGGCAAGAATATTGGAGTGGGTTGTCATTTCCTTCTCCAGGGGATCTTCCTGACCCAGGGATCAAACTCAAGTCTCTTGTGTTTCCTGCATTGGCAAGTAAGTTCTTTACCAGCTCAGCCAACAGGGAATTTGAACAGGAATAAATATACAATTAAGAAATATTAGTTTAAAAAGATAATCATTCAAATCAACTTCAAAAATGTAGGGTCCAAATACAGTGAATATGTTCACAAGAAATAATAAATTGCATTTCTCTTTAGCAAAACATTTAGCCATTAGTCTGAAGATTGCAAAAATATTAGGGCAATGATTTTGCCTTCTTTGCACATTTTTTTTATTTTTTGCTTACTTACTAGATTTTTGGTTGTGTTTGGGATAGTGAATTTAGTGAATAAATGACTCAATTAAAGTGATGTATTAGTTCAATGATAATTACCTCAAAAACACCAGGTGAGTACTGATGAATCCATTTTAGATAAAAGAATATTTCAGTTAACTCTCTAGGGTCCTTAGAAGCACTCAGGATGGAACCCTAGAACCACAAAAAAGAGGAAGAAGAGAAAGGAAGGAGGTGGTCCCAGTATTTACAGTCAGTGTGCATAGTTACCGGTTACTGTGGGTTAGGAAAAATTGGGTATTAGGGAAAACTTGGAGATAATGGAACATTATATATTTTAGCTTCAAGGTAGATTAATAGGATAAAAGCTTTAATTATGAATTGACTTTAGTCAGATATCTATTTTTACTCAGAATTTTATGCTGTTTTTAGTTTTATTGGACTTAAGAAATTGGATCAGAGAAATTTCCTGCTTTGGTGAAATACTAGAATCTAAAGAATTGATGAATCATAACATATATAAGTAATATAAAATATTTATTCGAATTTTATGCAATTGGATCTTGAAACCAACTAAAACCATTATTCTTAAAACTGGAATGATTTATTCTTAAAAACATATGTTAGAAGTGTTGTCATGTATGAGACTATATCTGCCAGGCTTGATGAGAATGCAGCTGGTTAACTGCTTTAGATAAAATAAAAATAAAATGAAAGTGAACAACAGCAAAAAGGCAGCAGAATGAGGGTCTTTGTCTGCTTTAAAAAAAAATGCAAACCAGTCACCACTTTCGGCATTCAAAATTTGGAATGTCACTCCCCACCTCTATGGGCCCTGTCTTTGAAAGACTATGCTTTGAAAATGAAGGTGAAGTTTCAAAATGTGCTAAAATATTTCAGTATTTCAGGAATAAATTGTGAAGTGAAGGAAGATATAAACAAACTTCTTCAAGTTATAGCACCCCAAATTCCAGCTAAGATTAAAGATGCTTATAATAGAATGTTAACTTTACTATCAGAATTGTATTCTGTTTTAATTGTGAATTCAGTTGCATTTTTGGGAAGGGATGTGCCATGCTGCTTGCCAGATCTTAGTTTCCCAACTAGGGATTGAATCTGGGCCCTTGGCAAGGAAAGCATGGAGCCCTAACCTCTGGACCACCAGGGGGTTCCCCCAACTGAATTTAAAATTAGGAAGTTAGGAAACATAAAGACATGGGTTCAAAATTCTTTCTACAACATATTGCCTGTGTGAGTCTGAATGAGTAAATTAGACTTTTAGATCACAGCTTTCTCAATGCTAAAGTAGGAAAAAATGCTAGAACTTACACTTGAGGTTTATTAAGTAAATTAACTAATATAATGTATATAAAATAACTAGCACTACTAATATATTCAAAAACCATAGGCTATTATTAATAGCTTATGAAATGAATTAATTCTACCTTAGAGTAAAATGTGCACCTGTGTTATATTGCTTTCTTATGTTGACTTTCCAGGCAAATAAAAAATAGATATTGTTCATATTTTGCTTATCAGATCAGATCAGATCAGTCACTCAGTCGTGTCCGACTCTTTGCAACCCCATGAATCACAGCACGCCAGGCCTCCCTGTCCATCACCAACTCCCGGAGTTCACTCAGACTCACGTCCGTCGAGTCAGTGATGCCATCCAGCCATCTCATCCTCTGTCGTCCCCTTCTCCTCCTGCCCACAATCCCTCCCAGCATCAGAGTCTTTTCCAATGAGTCAACTCTTCACATGAGGTGGCCAAAGGACTGGAGTTTCAGCTTTAGCATCATTCCTTCCAAAGAAATCCCAGGACTGATCTCCTTCAGAATGGACTGGTTGGATCTCCTTTCAGTCCAAGGGACTTTCAAGAGTCTTCTCCAACACCACAGTTCAAAAGTATCAATTCTTCTGTGCTCAGCCTTCTTCACAGTCCAACTCTCACATCCATACATGACCACAGGAAAAACCATAGCCTTGACTAGACGAACCTTTGTTGGCAAAGTAATGTCTCTGCTTTTCAATATGCTATCTAGGTTGGTCATAACTTTCCTTCCGAGGAGTAAGCGTCTTTTAATTTCATGGCTGCAGTCACCATCTGTAGTGATTTTGGAGCCCAGAATATTAATAACTAAATTCAAACCTTTGCATTAAAACCTTAAAATTCAATTGTATTTCTCAAATTAGAAGATTTTACATCTCCTGAAATCATTATTAATACTCAACTTATTTGATAGGTTAACCATTCCACTCTCATTAGAGCTTTGCTGATAAAAACATTCAATAGGACAGAGATAATGAAGGAAACTGTGCCTTGTCACCAAAGGGCTCACCTTAGATTGTTATGACTCCATTAATTTCTCCTTTCTGCAAAGATTTTTAAAAACTTGTTATGAATTCAGGCAATTGCACTATTACCCAGTATTTCTACACCTTTAGCATACCTACAGATAATTAGATATTTTGCCTTATATATTGCTGAAATCATTCTTCACATTCCACTTATCATGTACCACCTTGAGAAATGGGAAGGAGGTTACTTCTGCATGGCTTGTTCTCAGTGAGCCCTTATTGGTTCCTAGTACTGATGGTTCTGCTTTCATATATATATATATATTTCTTATATGTAATTCTTTTGTTTACTAGGTCTTTACTGAATAACTTCTATGTTTTATTTATTTTAATGCATGATACGATGGGGAAATTTTTGTGGACAGGGAAAACATAGGTTCTAGAGTTGTGAGTCTAGTGTGGACAATTACAATACAATGTGATAAATTTAATTATGGACAAAATTTATGATGGCATGTAATTCAGATTGTATGTGAAAAGGAGAGTCAGCCAGTGAATACTTCCTAGGAAAGTAAAAATCAAATATTTAAGCCAAGACCTGAAAGAGAGATACAATTTAGCTCATTGAGGAAAAAAGAATGTTTAGCACAAAGGAAATGCATTTACAAAAATAAAAACAAAAGAAAATATGGGCTATAATCTGAATGAGTAGGTTAGCTGTGACTTGAGTAAAGAGAGCATAGAGGGGCAGAGGAAAAATTCTGAAATTAGGAACTAGCCAGAACATATCACTATGCAAACTATTGTACCTCTTCCATCTATCTCTGCCGCAATCAACTTTCTTCACCCCACCTTTGAGTACTAGAGCAAGATTCGCACATTTCCATGTTACAGTCATATTTTCAAGTTCCCATTTATTTTAGTTATTATTAAGGACTGACTTATGGTAACAGTCACAGGTTAAGCACATTGGCATATAAGCTATTAATTTATTCTTTCATTTTTTATTTAATTATATATATATTGCTAGATGGTGTCCCCAAAATTCTCATATTGAAGCTCTAATCCCCAGTAACTCAAAAAAAAAAAAGGCAACTAAGTTCAAATGAGGCCTTTAGGTTAGAACGTAATCTAGTCTGCCTAGGACCCTCATAACAGGAAAACATCACAACACACAGAAACACCAGTGATGTGCACATGTATAGGAAACGGTATGTGAGCACCAGTGAAGAAGCACCCACGTGCAAGGCAAGGACAGAAGCCTCAGAAGAAGCCAAACCAGTCAACACTTTTATCTTTTGATTTCTAACTTCCAAAACTGCAAGAAAATAATGTTCTGCTGTTTAAGCCACACACCTATGGTATTTTTGTTATGGCAGCCCTGGGAAACTAATACAAAGTATGTGTGTATTTACATTTAACTGTGCTCTGTTCCCTGAACTGTCACATTGGTTAAGAACATTAAAAAAAAGAAACATTATTCCTCATACATCTTATTATTAAAAATAATTATTTCTTATTATTAAGAATGGGCTTGCCAGGTAACACAAGTGGTAAAGAACCCTCTTGCCAATGCAGAAGACAAATGAGACATGGGTTTGGTCCTTGGGTTGGGAAGATCCCCTGGAGAAGGAAATCCAACCCATCCAGTATTTTTGCCTGGAGAATCCCATGGACAGAGAAGCCTGGCAGGCTACAGTCCGTGTGCATGTGTGCTAAGTTGCTTCAGTTGTGTCTGACTCTGCAGCTCTATGAACTATTGCTTTCCAGACTTCTCTGTTCATGGGATTCTCCAGGCAAGAATACTGGAATGGGTTGCCATGCCCTTCTCCAGGGCATCTTCCCAACCCTGGGGTTGAACCCACATCTCTTAAGTCTCCTGAATTGGCAGGCAGGTTCTTTACCACTAGTCCCACCATTGCACAGGGAACTCTGCCTAATGCACTGTGGTGACCGGAATGGTGAAGAAGTCCAAAAGGGAGGGCATATTTGTATACTTATGGCTGATTCACTCTACTATACAGCAGAAACTAATACAACATTGTAAAGCAACTATCAGCTCAGTTCAGTCCCTTAATCATGTCTGACTCCTTGTGATCCTATGGACTGTGGCATGCCAGACTTCCCTATCCATCCCTAACTCTCGGAGCTTGTTCAAACTCATGTCCCTGGAGTTGGCGATGCCATCCAAACATCTCATCCTCTGTGGTCCACTTCTCCTCCCACCTTCAATCTGTCCCATAATCAGGGTCTTGTCCAATGAGTCAGTTCTATGCATTAGGTGGCCAAAGTATTGGAGTTTCAGCTTCAGCATCCGTCTTCCCCCAGTGAATATTCAGGACTGATTTCCTTTAGGATTGACTGATTGGGAATCCTTGCAGTCTCAAGAGTCTTCTCCAACATCACTGTTCAAAAACATCAATTCTTCAGTGCTTAGCTTTCTTTATAGTCCAACTCTTACATTAATTCGTGACTATTGGAAAAACCATAGCTTTGACTAGACAGACATTTGACAGCAAAGTATGTCTCTCCTTTTTAATATACTGTATAGGTTGGTCATGGGGATCAAGACCATCCCCATGGAAAAGAAATGCAAAAAAGCAAAATGGCTGTCTGGGGAGGCCTTACAAATAGCTGTGAAAAGAAGAGAAGTGAAAAGCAAAGCAGAAAAGGAAAGATATAAGCATCTGAATGCAGAATTCCAAAGAATAGCAAGCAGAGATAAGAAAGCCTTCTTCAGTGGTCAATGCAAAGAAATACAGAAAAACAATAGAATGGGAAAGACTAGATCTCTTCAAGAAAATCAGAGATACCAAGGGAACATTTCATGCAAAGATGGGCTCGATAAAGGGCAGAAATGGTAGGGACCTAACAGAAGCAGAAGATATTAAGAAGAGGTGGCAAGAATACACAGAAGAACCGTACAAAAAAGATCTTCATGACCCAGATAATCAGGATGGTGTGATCACTCACCTAGAGCCAGACATCCTGGAATGTGAAGTCAAATGGACCTTAGAAAGCATCACTATGAATAAAGCTAGTGGAGGTGACAGAATTCCAGTTGAGCTATTTCAAATCCTGAAAGATGATGCTGTGAAAGTGCTGCACTCAATATGCCAGCAAATTTGGAAAACTCAGCAGTGGCCACAGGACTGGAAAAGGTCAGTTTTCATTCCAATCCCAAAGAAAGGCAATGCCAAAGAGTGCTCAAAGTACTGCACAATCGCACTCATCTCACACACTAGTAAAGTAATGCTCAAAATTCTCCAAGCCAGGCTTCAGCAATATGTGAACTGTGAACTTCCTGATGTTCAAGCTGGATTTAGAAAAGGCAGAGGAACCAGAGATCAAATTGCCAACATCCGCTGGATCATCGAAAAAGCAAGAGAGTTCCAAAAAGCATCTATTTCTGCTTTATTGGCTGTGCCAAAGCCTTTGACTGTGTGAATCACAATAAACTGTGGAAAATTCTGAAAGAGATGGGAATACCAGACCACCTGACTTGCCTCCTGAGAAACCTATGTGCAGGTCAGGAAGCAACAGTTAGAACTAGACATGGAACAACAGCCTGGTTCCAAATAAGAAAGGAGTACGTCAAGGCTGTATATTGTCACCCTGCTTATCTAACTTATATGCAGAGTACATCATGAGAAACTCTGGGCTGGAAGAAGCACAAGCTGGAATCAAGATTGCCAGGAGAAATACCAATAACCTCAGATATGCAGATGACACCACCCTTATGGCAGAAAATGAAAAGAAACTAAAAAGCCTCTTGATGAAAGTGAAAGAGGAGAGTGAAAAAGTTGGCTTAAAGCTCAACATTCAGAAAACTAAGATCATGGCATCCGGGCCCATCACTTCATGGGACAGTAGATGGGGAAACAGTGGAAACAGTTAGACTTTATTTTGGGGGGCTCCAAAATCACTGAAGATGGTGATTGCAGCCATGAAATTAAAAGACACTT
>NW_011494835.1:3202645-3222154 GCF_000754665.1 Bison bison bison
AATCACTGAAGATGGTGATTGCAGCCATGAAATTAAAAGACACTTACTCCTTGGAAGGAAAGTTATCACCAACCTAGATAGCATATTCAAAAGCAGAGACATTACTTTGCCAACAAAGGTCCATCGAGTCAAGGCTATGGTTTTTCCAGTAGTCATGTATGGATGTGAGAGTTAGACGGTGAAGAAAGCTGAGCACTGAAGAATTGATGCTTTTGAACTGTGGTGTTGGAGAAGACTTATGAGAGTCTGATGGACTGCAAAGAGATCCAACCAGTCCATTCTAAAGGAGATCAGTCCTGGGTGTTCTTTGGAAGGACTGATGCTAAAGCTGAAACTCCAGTATTTTGGCCACCTCATGCGAAGAGTTGACTCATTGGAAAAGACTCTGATGCTGGGAGGGATTGGGGGCAGGAGGAGAAGGGGACGACAGAGGATGAGATGGCTGGATGGCATCACCGACTCGATGGACATGAGTTCGAGCAAGCTTTAGGAGTTGGTGATGGACAGGGAGGCCTGGCATGCTGCGATTCATGGGGTCAAAGAGTTGGACACAACTGAGTGACTGAACTGAAGTGAACTGAAATGATAGGTTGCTCATGGTTCTCTTCCAAGCAGCAAGCATCATTTAATTTCATGGCTGCAGTTACCATCTGCAGTGATTTTGGAGCCCCCAAAACTAACTTCTCTCAATGTTTCCATTGTTTCCCCATCTATCTGCTATGAAGTGATGGGGCCAGATGCCATGATATTAGTTTTCTGAATGCTGAGTTTTTAGCCAACTTTTTAACTCTCCTCTTTCATTCTCATTAATAGGCTGTTTAGTTCCTCTTAGCTTTCTGCCATAAGGGTGGTGTCATCTGCATATTTGAGGTGATTGGTATTTCTCCAGCAATCTTGATTCCAGCTTGTCCTTCTTCCAGCCCAGCATTTCTCATGATGTACTCTGCATATAAGTTAAATAAGCAGGGTGACAATATACAGCCATGACATACTAATTTCCTGATTTGGAACCAGTCTGTTGTTCCATGTCCAGTTCTAACTGTTGCTTCTTGACCTGCATACAGATTTCTCAGGAGGCAGATAAGGGGGTCTGGTATTCCCAACTCTTAAAGAATTTTCCTCAGTTTGTTGTGATCCACACAGTCAAAGGCTTTGGTATAGTCAATAAAGCAGAAGTAGTTGTTTTTCTGGAATTCTCTAGCTTTTTCTATGAGCCAACGGATGTTTGCAGTTTGATCTCTGGTTCCTCTGCCTTCTCTAAATCCAGCCTGAACATCTGGAAATTTATGGTTCACGTAGCCTGACTTGGAGAGTTTTGAGCATTACTTTGGTAGCGTGTGAGATGAGTGTAATTGTGTGGTAGTTTGAGCATTCTTTGGTATTGCCTTTCTTCTGGATGGCAATGAAAACTGACCTTTTCCAGTCCTGTGGCCACTGCTGAGTTTTCCAAATTTGCTGACATATTGAGTAAGCACTTTCACAGCATCATCTTTTAGGATTTGAAATAGCTCAACTGGAATTCCATCACCTTCACTTGCTTTATTCATAGTGATGCTTCTAAAGGTCCACTTGACATTGCATTTCAGGATGTCTGGCTCTAGGTGAGTGATCACACTAGATTGTGAGATCATAACCTAGATTGTGGTTATCTGGGTCATGAAAATGTTTTTTGTACAGTTTTGTCTTTTCTTGTCACCTTTTCTTAATATCTTTTGCTTCTGTTAGATCCATACAATTTCTGTCCTTTAATGTGCCCATCTTTGCATGAAATGCTCCCTTGGTATCTCTAATTTTCTTGCAGAAATCTCTAGTTTTTCCCATTCTATTGTTTTCCTTTATTTCTTTGCATTGATAACTGAGGAAGGTTTTCTTATATCTCCTTGGAACTCTGCATTCAAATTGGTATATCTTTCCTTTTCTCCTTTGCCTTTAGCTTCTCTTCTTTTCTCAGCTATATGTAAAGCCTCCTCAGACAACCACGTTGCCTTTTTGCATTTCTTTTTCTTGGGGATGGTCTTGATCCCTGCCTCCTGTACCATGTCATGAACCTCCGTCCATAGTTCATCAGGCGCTCTGTCTATCAGATCTAATCCCTTAAATCTATTTGTTAATTCCACTGTATAATCATAAGGGATTTGACTTAGGTCATATCTGGATGGTCTGGTGATTTTCCCCACTTTCTTAATTTTAAGTCTGAATTTGGCAATAAGGAGCTCATGATCTGAGCCACAGTCAGGTCCTGGTCTTGTATAGAATTTCTCCATCTTTGGCTACAAAGGATATAATCAATCTGATTTCGGTGTTGACCATCTGGTGATGTCCACGTGTAGAGTCTTCTCTTGTGTTGTTGGAAGAGGGTGTTTGCTATGACCAGTCAGTTCTCTTGGCCAAACTCTGTTAACCTTTGCCCTGCTTCATTTTGTACTCCAAGGTCAAATTTGCCTGTTATTCCAGGTATCTCTTCACTTCCTACTTTTGCATTCCAGTCCCCTATATTGAAAAGGACATCTTTTTTGGGTGTTAGTTCTAAAAGGTCTTGTAGGTCTTCATAGAACCGTTCAACTTTAGCTTCTTCAGCATTACTGGTTGGGGCATAGACTTGGATTACTGTGATATTGAATGGTTTGCCTTGGAAACGAACAGAGATCATTCTGTCATTTTTGAGATTGCATCCATGTACCACATTTTGGACTCTTTCATTGACTGTGATGGCTACTCCATTTCTTCTAAGGGATTCCTGCCCACAGTAGTAGATATAATGGGCATCTGAGTTAAATTCACCCATTCTGGTCCACTTTAGTTCTCTGATTCCTAAAATGTCAATGTTCACTCTTGCCATCTCTATTTGACCACTTCCAATTTACCTTGATTCACAGACCTAACATTTCAGGTTCATATGCAATATTGTTCTTTACAGCATCAAACTTTACTTCCATCACCAGTCACATCCACAACTGGGTGTTGTTTTTGCTTTGGCTTCATCTCTTCATTCTTTCTGGAGTTATTTCTCCACTCTTCTCCAGTAGCATATTGGGCAACAACCAACCTGGGGAGTTCATTTTTCAGTGTCATATCTTTTTGCCTTTTCATACTGTTCTTAGGGTTCTCAAGGCAAGAGTACTGAAATGTTTTGCCATTCCCTTCTCCAGTGGACCCGGTATTGTCAGAACTCTCCACCATGACCTGTCTGACCCAGTATTGTCAGAACTCTCCACCATGACCTGTCTGTCTTGGGTGGCCCTACATCACATGGCTCATAGTTTCATTGAGTTAGATAAGGCTGTGGTTGATGTGATCAGTTTGATTAGTTTTCTGTGATTGTGGTCTTAATTCTGTCTGCCCTCTGACAGATAAAGATAAGAGGCTTATGGAAGCTTCCTGATTGGAGAGACTGACTGTGGGGAAAACTGGGTCTTGTTCTGATGGGCGAGGCCATTCTCAATAAATCTTTTACCCAATTTTCTGTTGATGGGCAGGACTGTGTTCCCTCCCTGTTTGACCCGAGATCAACCTATGGTGGAGTTAAAGCAACTATACTCTAATAAAAATTAATCAAAAAACAAACAAACAAACATGTTTAGCAATATGAAAGCCCTTGTTCTTGGTAAGATGATGGCCTTGGCTTTCTATCTGGTCACATAATTATGTAAGTGTGAGGGCACATCACAGATTTTACAACTTGCAGTAAGTACATACTACTGTCAGCACAGGTGTTTGTGTGTGGGGTAACAGTGAAGCACTTCAGTGATCTTGAGGATATGAACTATAATAAACGTTTGTCCTTTCTGGGGCTTCGTTTCCATGATGACACTTTTTTGGGGATCATTTTCAGTATGCTGATTTTTTTTTCCTTTGTGAAAGAAAGGAAGCAAGTTAGCAATTAATTAATCTTGTCTGTATCTGTTATCAGTTTTCTTTATATGACCTTTCTTATGAGTGGTTCTAGCACTTATTGTCCACATTTTTAACTCTAGAAGAATGTTTTAAAATACGGCATTATTTTTCCTGTCAGTTCATGCTGAGTTTCCTCCTCTAAGCTTTTACCTTATTTTAACCTGCTTTGAGTTAATGGTTAATACCTACACCAGCTGTTATATGCTCACAGTAGCACAAAAACACTGACCTACCCTTGGTTATAACACTCTGGGCTATTTACTTATCTTTCTTCCCTTCCTCCACAATTGTTTGTCTTTAGGATCAGTTCTTTTATGTGAAGTTTTAGCTCCCCCGCCTTGGGTCAATTGTTCTTAAACAGGAGTGTGTATCAAAATCACCTTGAAGGTATCATTAAAAGTGTAGATTCTCCTCACATGCCTTCATTCAAAATCTTTGAAGGAGTAGCTCATGAAATGGGAAATCTTTCCTTAATTATAACTGATATGCAAGACTTCATTAACAGTACTCAGCAGTAGGTATAGTTACAACCTCTACTGTGAACACCATAGCACAATGCTTCTTCCCTGTGGTCTCGAGTCCCTCCCTCGTGACCACAGGATAAATAGCAGGGTTTCATTTGTTTCATTTGACACCATGAAGAATATTTAACAGAAAGCTCTTGGGTTCCAAATCTTTTGTAAACCGTGTATACACAAATACTAACTCCTTTTTTACACATTCCATATACTACAACTCATGTTTTGCAATCAGGACAACTCTTGATGGCAACCATTGAAGAAACAAATCAACTTACTATGTTAGGCTTAGTTTTAAATCTATTGAAAGAGTTAAGTATCCTGTATTAGTCCAAGTTCTCCCTAGAAATAAACCAGTAAGAGAAAAACATGGAAAATTTTTATAAGAAGGAATTGGATCACATATTTATGAGGCTGGCAAGTCCAAATTTGTAGGATGGATATCAAGTTTAAATCTGAATACTGGCAGGCTGTTATAGAACCTGGTAGACCTCATGTGCCTATTTCAAGGCTGTCAAGGAGGAGAATTCTTTCTTGCCTGAGGGAGGTCAGCCTTTTGTTCTACTCAGCCCTTCCACTGATGGGACAAAACTCACCCACTTGGCTACCTTGCCTGTTTGTCTTTCACCTTCATTGCCTACTTCTTTTCTTTTATCTTTCCTTTTCATTTCCTAGGAAGAGGAGATTCCTTCTTTCTTTTCTTCTTTCTGCCCTTACTGGCCCTCCTCCATTTGTATCATCTCTGATTTTATGACTTTCTTCTCTTTTCCCATCTTCTTTTTTCTTTCTTCATTATTTCCTACATAGCCTCTTTCCATTTCTCTTCATTAAGTTCAAAAAAAGAAAAAAGGTGGGGAGGGGGGGACAATTTACTTCTGGCAAGTTAATTTCTAATACCACTTTAAAGAAAAAATATTCATCACATATACATGTTAACATTTCAGTTAGTAGTCATAGAAATTTATACTATTATCTTCATGTTTCTCACAGATTATAAATTAGATTGGTTCTTTCCTTGGATGTGATTTGACTGTAAAACCTCAAATGTTCCAGCAGGGGCTGGGGTTGGGGTGGGAATAGCTTCTTGCCAAAGTATCACCCTCTTGTGAATTCTGGGATGAAGCTGTCATGTGAAGACTCTTTCATTCCTTGAATGATCTGCTAGGTCAGATTCCCTCATCAAATTTGTCAGTGCGAGTAGGTCTTTACTACTGTTATCAGCTTAAACTCCAGCCCTCTCATCACCACTTAACATTTCTCTGGCATGATTTAAATGGATTTTGACGGTATTCCAATATCAGAGAGCATATTCTGCCAGTATAAAACATGTTCAGTAGCTACAATCACAAAACATCTAAATTTATCCAATTTCATTTCTTGGATGCTTTTTCCCCTCACCCCACATGCCAAACTAAGGCATTTTTCTTGCTTAGTGGTACAAACAGGCCCCAAAGTATCCAATCTGAAAACGATTTAATGCTTCCACCTTTCTTTCCATTACTCTTGTAACTCTGCATACTCAAATGTTCAAGGTAATATTTTACTAAATTTGAATACTGGTTATACTTCCAAAGATTTTTTTTTTTTTTTATGTTAGGACTCATATGTCTAATTGTCCTCCAGTCTTACAGATGAAGAAGTGTGATGTAGAGGAGAGAAATGATTTGCCCCAAATTATATTTCGAGAGAGTAGCCAAACGGGCTGTAGGCATAGATAGGTTCCAGACTCTATCAACCAGCATTAGTATACATTTGAGGGCAGCCCAGATGTTCTAAGTGTTTTGGGGTGGGGATATTGACCATCTGCTGGATGGTATTCAGGCTTGTAGATTAAGTGTGTGCATGCTCAGTCGTGTCCAACTCTTTGCAATCCCATAAACTAAAGCCTGCTAGGCTCTGCTGTCCATGGGATTCTCCAGGCAAGAATACTGGAGTGGATTGCCATTTCCTACTCCAAGGGATCTTCCCGACCCAGGGATTGAACCTATCTCTTGCATCCACTGCTTTGGCAAGTGGATTCTTTACCACTGTGCTGCCAGGGAAGCCCCTTATATATTACATATCAGCTCAAAAAGAAAGCATCTCTTTTATAAATACATGTTCTTGATACTGCAAAATCTCTTTGACTGCTCTTCATTGTAGAAAGTTAGACATATTGTAGTCAGTCCTTAGGTACACACAGCTTCTTGGGGTGTCCTAATAGATGAACCTTATGAAACCACTGGACTATGTTTTAACCAAAAAATTATAATTTAATATTATTTATTCTAAAAGTTTGATGACATAATAAACAGCCTTTGGGAAAAAAAAGAATTCCAAAATGTACCATTTCCTAAGTGTTAAAGTGGAAGTGGGTAGGAGTAGATAGAGGAAAGTATAAATTTTAACCTAGTGGAAGAGGAAAATAACACAAAAGGAAACACCTCTTTTTGTACAGTTTCAAAAAGGCATTGCAACCAATGGAGAATAAACAAAAATTAAAATCTAAAAATTACAGATACTTGACAACATCTCTTTAACAGCATCAGATTGATTCATTTTTGTCTGAGTTTCCTGGCTCACTCACTCCTTCATCATATATCTGTAGCTTGACTGACTCCCAATTTTTGTTGATGAAGTGTGTGGGAACAAGTTCCATTATCTTTAGTTTCCAGGACTATAAAATACCTAATAAACTTAGCAACCAGAATGCCAAGTACATGCAATGCAGCCAGCTGGTGAAGTCTTGCTGCGTATTAAAGTGAAACTTTGCTTTCATTTTGAAAAGAGGCTTTGGAATCTTTTCTTTCATATATAGTGTCTCTTAGAATTTTGGATGCATTAATCTAAAACTTCTCATCATAACCATGGCTTTTCTGTCTGCTTCCACAAAGAGATAATATAAGTCATTATAGACGCAACTCTTATGCTAAGAACTAGAAAAAAAAAAAAAAAACCTTAAATTTGTTATGAGATGATCATTTCAAATTTATAGATTTTGAGGAATTATCTATACAATTAGGAAACAAATATCTGACAGAGGATATTAAGGGTATTTGAGATATATAACCAAATGTATAGTATGTTCTCAGATCTCTCCAAATATTTCCAATGCTCTGTTTTTTGAAACAGGCACATAAATGTTCCAAGTTATCATTTGTGAATATATAGTTCACATCACTGCTAATTAACTTATTGTTTTCCTTATTTGCCAATTGGTATCCTGATTTATCCTAAAATTTTTTTGGAGATGACTCTAATTAACTCAGATAGAAGATCAAAATGGAATAAGATAATTTGTTAACAGACCTTAGACAATCTGAATTCATAAATTAAGACATATGAGGAGATATTTTCAAGTTATGACCATATGGATTAAATATAAGATATTCAGAATCATACCTTTGTGAGAGAGAAAACGAAGAATAGATTCACAGACAAGAAAGATGCATAGTCCAATTTCTCCTTTCGATTTTTTTGAAATATGAGAAAAGGACTTTTTAAAGACAATTTCTAAAGTTAGTTTGTGATAATCAAGGTTGGAATATATGTTCCAAGATCTCCAATCCAGTATTCTTATATTATGCAACAGAGACATAAAGTTATCAAGACAAAACTGCTTCTGATTCACTGAAAGTACAGGAGAAAAAAAGTGCTATTTGTCTTCATAGAAAAAGATGAAGTCTGGGAAAACTGATTTTTGCAGATGGAAAATTAGAATATCATTTTCTTGTTGTCCTAGAATTGTCCCCACTGAAGGTGCCCAAGAGGGAATACAACAAAAAGCTGCAATAAGTGACGGTGTATAAACAATAGGCCTGATGCTAGGACATATGGTCTAAAGAAATGAGGGCAACACACTTTTCTATTGTGTGTTTGACAGTTTGAAGCGAGAAATAGCAAAGAAAGTGTGATAGTTCTCTGCAGCAGCTGTGGGCTCTATGGACACACAAACATCTTCTAGTTCATTGCTATTATAAAAAATTTGATTTTTTAAAGAAGTGCGTGTTTAGGATGTCTGGGTTTATGCCATGACTGTGAGAAGCTGGCTTTGTAACCAAATATTTTACTCAACCATCATAAGCATGATTTTTACTGGGCAAGATAATTGTCTAAAATTGATTTTTATTAAACAACAACAAAAAAAGTGAAAACAGATCATTGCAAATCCAGGAACAATGTTTACATTTAGTTTGGAAAGAGAACAATTGAAGCTAAGCAGTAGTCCAGGGGTGCAAGTCTCAGTTCAGTTCAGTTCAGTCGCTCAGTCGTGTCCCACTCTTTGCGACCCCATGAATCGCAGCATGCCGGGCCTCCCTGTCCATCACCAACTCCCAGAGCCCACCCAAACCCACGTTCATCGAGTCGGGTATGCCATCCAACCATCTCATCCTCTGTCGTCCCCTTCTCCTCCTGCCCTCAATCTTTCCCAGAATCAGGGTCTTTTCAAATGAGTCAACTCTTCGCATTAGGTGGCCAAAGTATTGGAGTTTCAGCTTCAACATCAGTCCTTCCAATGAACACCCAGGACGGATCTCCTTAAGGATGGACTGGTTGGATCTCCTTGAAGTCCAAGGGACTCTCATAAGTCTTCTCCAACACTACAATTCAAAAGCATCAATTATTCAGTGCTCAGCTTTCTTTACAGTCCAACTCTCACATCCATATATGACCACTGGAAAAACCATAGCCTTGACTAGACAGACCTTTGTTGGCAAAGTAATGTCTCTGCTTTTCAATATGCCATCTAGGTTGGTCATAACTTTCCTTCCAAGGAGTAAGCGTCTTTTAATTTCATGGCTGCAATCACCATCTGCAGTGATTTTGGAGCCCAGAAAAATAAAGTCAGCCACTGTTTCCACTGTTTTTCCATCTATTCGCCATGAAGTGATGGGACCAGATGCCACGATCTTAGTTTTCTGAATGTTGAGCTTTAAGCCAACTTTTTCACTCTTCTCTTTCACTTTCATCAAGAGGCTCTTTAGTTCTTCTTCACTTTCTGCCATAAGGGTGGTGTCATCTGCATATCTGAGGTTATTGGTATTTCTCCCGGCAATCTTGATTCCAGCTTGTGCTTCTTCCAGCCCAGTGTTTCTCATGATGTACTCTGCATATAAGTTAAATAAGCAGGGTGACAATATACAGCCTTGATGTACTCCTTTTCCTATTTGGAACCAGTCTGTTGTTCCATGTCCAGTTCTAAATGTTGCTTCCTGACCTACATACAGGTTTCTCAAGAAGGAACAAAAAAACAGTGAGCTAAAATAGAATTTTTCAAAGGAAGGAAGAGAAAATCCTGAAATTTGGAAAACTGGACATATGTACTGTGCAGAAGTGACAGTAAGAAATAAGTTTAGCTGAAGCCATCCAATTTAAAGCCCCTAAGTGAAGAAAAGATAGACTCAGAAAAGATGGAACATTATTACTTAAAACTATTTTATTATCTATGTGTGGACACATGATGATGGGGATTTGAAATGCAACAGATGGCATGAAACTGAGAAATGATTTCCAAAATATATTTAAATTGTTTAAAGTTCATTGAATGTACGATTTAGTAAGAATGAAACCCTTAGTTTAGATTGAATAAAACCTTAAGGGATCTACCTGGGGTTCCCTAGTGGCAGATGGTAAAGAAACTGCCTGCAATATCAGAGACCCAGGTTCAATCTCTGGGTGAGGAAGATCTCCTGGAGAAGAGCATGGCAACTCACTTCAGTATTCTTGCCTGGAGAACTCTGTGGACAGAGGAGCCTGGTGGGCTACAGGCCATGGTGTCGCAAAGAGTCGAGACACAACTGAACGACTAACACTTCTTCATTTCACTTCTTTAAGAGACCTACCAGATTACCTTCCTATATAATGATGTCACAGAGAACTGAAGGTTCTGGTAGCTTCAATAAATACACATGCATCTTGTCACAGAGGGTGGTTTTCCCCAAAGAATAAAATATTTGGGGGTTAATATTTTTCTAAGAGGTAAATTAGTGGATTTTCCTAATGTACATCTTCACATATGCAACCGAATTAATAGAACAAAAGTGGTAATGAGCTTCTGGGAAATTCACCTTTTTCACAAATGTTAACTTTGGCTTGTTTCATGAACTTCATGAAATATAAAAAATGATTTCATATTAAGAAGTATTAAAAGTAGATTTCAGCAAGTACTATTAGAGTTGCCAACGAGAACTTTGTTTTCCTCTTCAATCCTCTTCAGACTTAGTCTCTAAGACAGATTTATTTTTGTATTTTAAAGTTGAATTTAAATCAATAGAAATAGTTATGAAAGGCATGTGCTATTTAGAGATTCCAAGAGGCAACCTTCTCTTCAATATTTTTTATATATCGCTGTTGCTTTTACATCTTAAAACAGACCTCACAGACCCTAAAGATTATACCAACTGAACACTATCAGTCCATGACCTTTAGATGAAGGACACTATCTAAGACATATAGTCATTTCTTTACAAGAAACTGTAATTTGTATGTTTTCACCCAGATGTTTGTGTACTGGTAAATCTTCACATCTCCAGCCCTGTCCCCAGTCCTTTGATGACGTGATTTGCACTTTTTTTTTCTACCAGTATTTCTCAAGAAATTAATTAGGTGGATGCTCAAGTCTCTCAAACTCTGAAATCACATGATTCTGAGATTAAGTTCACCTTTCCCCAAATGTGTAACAGTTTTGCAATATGACCAGAATGCTTGCTGAAATTCTTACTGTCACATTTGAGATATAGAGAAACCACAAGGATTTAAGCCATTAGGAGAGAATGAAGCCTGTGATATTTATAAAGCAAGACAGGGTGGTACTTGTAACATTAACAGAATAAGTTATAGAATCTATTTCATTGGAAATGGCTCTTTCAAATTCTGTCCACATGTAATTTTTTTCTAGTTTAATTAAGATTATTCTGGATTTTGTAGGTATTATGAATTGAAGTACTTTCCAACAGAAACTTCGCAATCATGAGCTAGATATATTTTTGCAATTATGTTAGATTTTTTCCATCTTCTTATCATTGCTATGCACCACAATTGGTTTTCTTTCTCCCCTCTTTTAATCAATATGATGGCAGAACTGCTGTGTAATTTTGTAGAGCTTTATGATTCTAGCTACATATTTTAAAAAAAGAATGCCCTTTACTGTGGGTAGTAGAATTACCAGCAATTTTATTTATGTTTATCTTTCATTTTAATAACTTTTTGGTCATTCCTGAGAAAAAAGTATCCCCTTTAAGCATATACTTCATTGTCAGGGTGTTTAGAAGTATTTTCAGAAATTTTAAGATGAATATTTTCAAGATAATTTTCACCTGATAGCATTTGGAAAATTTTTATATCCAAAGCAACTTATAAATTCCAAATTAGCTCATCGATCTTGATCACGTCGTATCTGACAGCTATGTTCAGGTTTGCTACCTAGGTACTATAGCTAAGTAATTAAACCACAGGGCTTGCATTGTTAAATATTTTTTGCATATATAGTGAATAGATTATGAAAGAGCTCTGATAGTAAAAGTGTTCATACTCTTGGAGTGGAATTACCCAAAGTGTGCTCCTCATCTTGGATAAGTTACTTGCAGGGGTGAAATGGGGGGAGAGGGCAGCAGAAACATTTAGTGGGTCAAGAAGGCTGAGAAACACGATGCAAAACCAGTGTCTCAAAGTCTTAAAAGTGCTAAAATTCAATCTGATAATCTTAAGGGGTTTATGATATAAGAATGTATTCCCAAATAAAATCACAGTATCATCCTCTTAAATTTAATGGAAATTTTATTTATGCTAATCTTCACAGGAAGATATTTTGGAAGATATAGTTTTAGACAACTTCTTACTTAGAATAGAAATCACCTCTTGTCTTCTAGGTTTTCTCACAGTATTTATTTTTTTAACATGAAAATGATATTTCTCTCTCTAATCCATCTAAACCTGTCTATAGGCAAAACTCTGAACATACCAACCTCTTCCTTGGATTGTCTTCTTTTAATTTCTGTCCATTTTGTAGATAACACTCCAGGCCTCCTTTTAAGTTAGCTAAGCCTGTGACATTGGCTTGTGCTCTGGGCTTACTCTTTACACAGTCCCTTGCCTCTGTCCGAACCTGCTGAACGAACAGTTTTCTTTGCCTCAGAGCACAACGCTATGCTAATAACTCTCACAGATCCTGAAGTTTATGGAGACTCACAGAACTTTCTTCTGTGCCCATCAGAGGACAAGGGTGGTCACTTTTCTTGTTGGAATCAAGGCAGTGTTTCTAGTTGAAATTTTAAGTTAGATGCTGTGCCAGAATGACTGCTAAAATAGGAAGTTTGAGGCATCAGTGGCAGTTTTAGTCTAGCTAGTAAATATGTATATTTGGCTATATGCAAATCAATGCATCTTTTTAATTTTTTATTTTTTTGCTGGATCCATCTTTATTTGAAAAATATATATTGAGTATCTATTGTGTGCAAATCTTGAGATGTTGGGGTAGAATGACTATAATATACACTATGGCATCTTGAGGGCTTCCCTGGTGGCTCAGAGGGTAAAGCATCTGCCTGCAGTGCGGGAGACCCAGGTTTGATCCCTGGGTCAGGAAGATCCCCTGGAGAAGGCAATGGCACCCCACTCCGGTACTCTTGCCTGGAAAATCCCATGGATGGAGAAGCCTGGTAGGCTACAGTCCATGTGGTCACAAAGAGTCAGACATGACTGAGCAACTTCACTTTCACTCTTCATGGCATCTTGAATTAGTAAATTTCCAAGGAACTGGGATGTACTTGCGGGGAAATCTTAAAACATTCATTTCAGAAATGATTTTTGTGGAGAAGTTAAGCTATATCTTCTTGGGAATTATTTACTATACATTATTAAAGTTTACCTAATAGACTTAACGCAAGCTGAGAATACTAGTAAAGAAATGCATTTTACAAGTCCTTGGACATGTACACATTGCTATATTTAAAGTGGATAACTAACAAGGATCTACTATATAGTACAGGGAACTATATTCAATAGTATGTGACAATCTAAATGGGAAAATTTTTTGAGAAAGAATAGACATGTGTACACATATAAATGGTTGCATATAAATGGTTCATTTTGCTGCACACCTGAAACCAACACAACATCCTTAAATATGCAGAAAGTGAAAGTTAGTTGCTCAGTCATGTCCGACTGTCTGTGACCCCATAGAGGACCCCAGGCTCCTCTGTCCATGGGATTTCCCAGACAAGAATACCAGAATAGGTTGCCATTTCTTTCTCCAGGGAATTTTCAAGACCTAAAAATCAAACCCATGTTTCCTACATTGGTAGGCAGGTTCTTTATCACTGAGCCACCAGGGAAGTCCCTAGCTAACTTATGTGCAAGAAAAATGTTAAAGATTGTCTATACTCATAAAAATAGAACTTTATGCATTAGGACACAAAAATGTTATACAGATCACTGAGACATTACAGGAAATGGAAACCATAGGACAAGGAAAGAGGAAATGTGGAAATTATACTCAGTAAATTAAGTAATGGTGAGTATACATGTTTTGAAAAGCAACATCTTTCTAAAAATATTGTTAAATTTGAATCTGTGCCATAATGAAAGACTTTCAGAGAGAGTTGACAATTACTGGAAAAGGACAAAAAGTAAGGATTTAGGAAACAATGTTAAATCTCATGCTATCCAAGAAAAATAAATGTCATTGACCCCAAAGACTCTAAGATAGCAGCAATGTTGAAACAAATAAATACGTAAAGCATTTGGGAGACGACTTGAATTAATGGGAGAAGAAGGGAGAGATTTGCATTTTCTGTATTTTTAAGGAAATGATTGAGATAAACTAATGTATAGCTTTTGAGGTTTCTCATCAAGAATAAATGTAAATATGTATAAATATTACAGAAATGTTGTAATAAAATATTTGAAATTGTACCTAGAGATCTTGGAAATGACACATGCAAAAGTGAAAGAAACTTCATGTTTAATTATTTGAATATGCATACAGGGAAATTAAACAGTATGCCTTTAGGGTTTTTTTCTACTATTATTGTTCTGTAATATATAGAGAGATGATTAGAAAACTGAAGTGCTATATGACCATTTAATTAATGTAATAAATATTTGTAAAGTATATTCTATACTTTTTTAAACAGGCTAACTATTCACTGAAGACAGTGGATACAAGGGATCGACAGTTTTACAAAGGATTATGGTGAAATCTGAAAAAAAAAAATGCTTGGCCTGTCATTACATCAAGACTTGATTTGTAATATCAGCTAAAGAATAGTTTTCTAATGTAATACGGATATTACATAAATATCTTTAAAACTCTTGTATTAGCTAAACAAATAGCAAATGTGGAAAGCGGGCTTTCCTAAACCACGCACATAGTCATTAGTACACTTATTATCTCCTGAAATGGCACAGGCTATTATGAAATGTTCTCTCTCCAGTCCAAACTAAAAGACTATTCACTGAATATGGGATTCCAGAAGAGCTGCTAAGTGATAATGGAACCCAATTTGCGTCACCAAAGCTCCAAACCTTTCTTAGCTCAAATGGAGTGAAACACATTCATTTTGCACTATTCAAGCTTGCCGCTAATGGCTCATCCAGCACTTTGGACAGCTGTTCACGGAAACACTTTTTGCTTGAAAGTGAGGCGGCTGTAAAGGGCCATAGCAGCTGCCTAACACGCAGTTGCCCTTCTACTGCATCGAGGGTGTTCACTTACCATTAGTTGAACTTCCCCCTCTGTCACATCTGGTTAAAGACAAGTACTGCCTTTTTTGATTTCGGACAGACCCATAAGATCTTTCAGAGCAAGATGATTTGGAGAAGGCATTAGTAAATGGGCCATGGGGACACTTTTTCAAGCTGCTACTTTAGTATCTGTTGTGCTCAGTATCTAGGGGAAAATATAACTCTGTTTCATAATAACAAAAAGTGAAGGCATAAATGAAGAGATGCAAACGAGAGAAGCACACAAAGGCGAGAACATATTTTCATAATAATGGGTACTCATTTTCTTATCTAGTACTTTCAGGTATCAGTATATTGCATGTGTAATTTAGACTTCAAATGTCTTAACTCAGCAAGAGGTCGTGGATAGGACTCCAAATGAGGTAGGTAGAGTTTACCTAGAGGGAAAAGTTCATGATTCAGTAGGCTATGTTAAAAAAAAAAGTTAAAGTTTTATTTTCTTCCATATATATATTTTGCATTTCTTTTATTTTTTAAATAAAGTATACATACTGAATTAATGTAATAGCACCTGCATGTAACTTATAAATAAATCAGTACACATATATTGGGGGTAATACTGAATTAGAATTTTACTTATAAAGGCATAAAAAATTGGAGATTATCAATCTAGTGGAAAGATCTATGAGGTCATAATTAGAAGACCTAAGTCCTAATACCATCATGGGCTTGATTTATTCAGTAATCTTGGTCCCATTATTGAATTTTTTATGCCCCAAATGCTTTATCTCCAAAGCAGGGATAATAAATATCTTCTTGTCATGCTTTCTTATGTTGCTATTGTTGTGAGAATAATGATATAAATCATGAAAAGTGTTTTTAAAAGTTATAAAAAATATAAAATACATATGCATTAATTTTGAATGGATTTTTTACTTGAAAAATAATGTTTTGTTAGTTTATATGTGAGTTAATTATTTATTCATTTTCTTTATTTTAAAAAATTATAAATTTTTCAATCAACTATAAAAGCTATAACATTAGCTGAGTTATACTAACACATGACTCTAGCTATAAGAGGGTCCTGAAAAGCCAAAGTAAGCAAATGGGAGATTTGTTCTAATGTAAAAGCAAAGTTTAGTTACTCAACGGTACCAGACAGAAGAATCCAGTCCCAAAATGAAGCTCAAAGAAGGCAGATTAACAAAGAAAATAATGAAAAGTTTTCATTTCATAATGGTCTGTTCTCATGATTTCTGATGAAGTGAAAGAGCATTCTAGTAATCAGGACAAGATAAACCAGGCCTTTCAGCACCTCACGGCTTTTTAACAGAGTAGTGATAGGAATGAGGTTTGAACATGGATATCTAAGCAGAATTCTGAATGTGTAAGAAAATAAACTTAACACAAATTTTACAAAAAAGGAAAAAAAAATTCATGTCTACTTTATGTTTTCTTTTGTGCTTTGGTTTAAAATAAGTTAATTAACCATAAGTTTGTGATTGATAAAATGATAAACATCTTTACACTCTTGGAAGTAAAATTTTGATTGTTTAACAATTGCATGGTAATTTTTGGACGGTAAGAAGTTGTCTAATTCTAATTCATTAAGTTGGAGTGGTTTCTTAGTGGTTAGGGGAGTCATAATGTAACTCATAGATAGCATCACTGACTCTGTGGACATGAATTTTAGCAAACTCTGGGAGACAGTGAAGGATGGGGAAGCCTGGCATGCTATAGTCTACAGGGTTGCAAAGAGTTGGACACAATGTAGTGACGGAACAAAAACCACAAATATAGCTCATAACTTAATCAAAGCAACTAAAAAGTCATGATAGAATGTGTCCCCACCATTGACAATGAAAATGTATGGTTATCATAATCCTTAATATATAGAAGCCATATCCCTTTGGATTTTGAAGCTAATTTAAAAATTATGAAAAATTATTTGCATAGTTAATGACTTTCACATCATTGAAGTTTTATTGAGTGTCCATCATGTACAGAAAGAAACAGGACTTGTATGAGGATCTTCTAAAATGAACCTAGCATCATTTGGAATTTTCCACCTTTCTCTCTGCTTTGTAATTGTTTATAAAACACCAGTATTATTTACCTTAAAAATTTTAAAGAACTCAAAAAACTCTGATCTTGGAAATATGTTTGATAATGTATATCTGTTCCTCTATTATTATCATTGGGCATACAGTTGGTAATGATGAATTATTCACTATTTGGTCATTAAAGTGATTTCACACTTTCAATATTATAAAAAAAAGTGGAGTTCCTACCATTAATTGAAAATAAAATTAGAAAAAATGACATAAATTCACAAAATGAAGTTAGAAAGATTCAAAGATATAAAAAGAAATCTTTATAGATGCATGTAGGGTCGCTGCAAACTCCCCAGTGACCATGCGTCACTTGGGTCTGAAATCCAGAAAATATCAATCAAAAGAAGCTTTTAGTTACATAAAACTTGAATTGATATAAAATCTTATGAATGATTTTGAATTTTTAAAATAAGACACGTATGTCTATCTGATTCATCCTTCTGTACCTTCAAAATGTAAACACTATTGTTTCAGAGATTGCCAGTTGTCTCCACCAATATTCGTTGTCTTTTCAGCTTTATAAATGGGCATTGTGATTAAGTATGTGGGTCACCCATCTATGACACTTTCAGTCTTCTTTCTTGACAGCCAGGGTCACATGACCAATTCTGACCAATGATACATAAGAATTGAAGTGTGCAACCTCTGAATTTCATCCTTAAAAATAGGGCTTCTTTCACCACTCTTATGGGTTACAAGGACAGGATTTCCTGGTGGCTCACACGGTAAAGAATCTGTCTGCAATGCGGGAGACCCGGGCTCCATCCCTGGGTCAGGAAGATCCCTTGGAGAGGGAAATGGCTACCCACTCCAGTATTCTTGCCTGGAGAATCCAATGGACAGAGAAGCCTGGTGGGCTACAGTCCATGGAGTCGCAAAGAGTTAGACACGACTAAGCACAGACACTATATAAGATGATTCACTAAACTTATTGTGGTAATCATTTCATGGTTTATGCAAGTCAAATCCTTATGCTTTACATCTTAAACTTATACAGTGCTTTATGTTAACTATATCACAATAAAACTGGAAGGAGAAAAGGAATTGCAGATCAATATCTCTCATGTCACTAAGACATTTGAGCATGTTTTTCCATAGCAACCAGTTAAGGGTCAATAGCAGTTCAGAATTAAGGATACCAATAGTTGGATCCAGGCAATATTTCTGTTAACTTAGATATATGCTGTGCTGTGCTTAGTTGCTCAGTCATGTCCAACTCTTTGAAGCCCCATGGACTCTAGCCTACCAGGTTCCTCTATCCAGGCAAGAATCCTGGAGTCAGTTGCCATGCCCTCCTCCTGGGGATCTTCCCAACCCAGGGATTGAACTGGAGTCTCCTGCACTTCAGGTGGATTCTTTACCAGCTGAGCCACCTGGGAAGCCCAAGGATACTGGAGTGGGTAGCCAACGCTTCTCCAGGGGATCTTCCCAACCCAGGAATCAAACTGGACTCTCCTGCATTGCAGGCGGATTCTTTACCAGTTGAGCTACCAGGGAAACCCAGATATATGCTGCTGCTGCTGCTGCTGCTGCTAAGTCCCTTCAGTCGTGTCCAACTCTGTGCGACCCCATAGATGGCAGCCCACTAGGCTTCCCGTCTCTGGGATTCTCCAGGCAAAAACACTGGAGTGCCATTTCCTTCTCCAATGCATGAAAGTGAAAAGTGAAAGTGAAGTCGCTCAGTCGTGTCTGACTCTAGCGACCCCATGGACTGCAGCCTACCAGGCCCCTCCATCCATAGGATTTTCCAGGCAAAAGTACTGGAGTGGGGTGCCATTGCCTTCTCCAGATATATGCTAACTGCAATTATTATTTAGTACAATAGAGTATAACTTGAATGGCCACAATAACTTTTTTTATGCTTGTCCAGTTATATTAGGATACAGGCTATGCCATGGTGATAAGATACCTTAAAGTACAGTAGCTTCAACAAGATAAAAAAAAATCTGTGATGAAACACTCCAGGTGGGGAATTTAGAGTTGTCATGATACTCAGAGGTGTCAGTTCAGTCGCTCAGTCGTGTCCGACTCTTTGCGACCCCATGAATCGCAGCACGCCAGGCCTCCCTGTCCATCACCAACTCCCGGAGTTCACCCAGACTCACGTCCGTCGAGTCAGTGATGCCATCCAGCCATCTCATCCTCTGTCGTCCCCTTCTCCTCCTGCCCTCAATCCCTCCCAGCATCAGAGTCTTTTCCAATGAGTCAACTCTTCGCATGAGGTGGCCAAAGTACTGGAGTTTCAGCTTTAGCATCATTTCTTCCAAAGAAATCCCAGGACTGATCTCCTTCAGAATGGACTGGTTGGATCTCCTTGCAGT
>NW_011494835.1:3222254-3263197 GCF_000754665.1 Bison bison bison
ATGGACTGGTTGGATCTCCTTGCAGTCCAAGGGACTCTCAAGAGTCTTCTCCAACACCGCAGTTCAAAAGCATCAATTCTTCGGCGCTCAGCCTTCTTCACAGTCCAACTCTCACATCCATACACGACCACAGGAAAAACCATAGCCTTGACTAGACAGACCTTTGTTGGCAAAGTAATGTCTCTGCTTTTGAATATGCTATCTAGGTTGGTCATAACTTTCCTTCCAAGGAGTAAGCATCTTTTAATTTCATGGCTGCAGTCACCATCTGCAGTGATTTTGGAGCCCAGAAAAATAAAGTCTGACACTGTTTCCACCGTTTCCCCATCTATTTCCCATGAAGTGATGGGACCGGATGCCATGATCTTCGTTTTCCGAATGTTGAGCTTTAAGCCAACTTTTTCACTCTCCACTTTCACTTTCATCAAGAGGCTTTTGAATTCCTCTTCACTTTCTGCCATAAGGGTGGTGTCATCTGCATATCTGAGGTGATTGATATTTCTCCCAGCAATCTTGATTCCAGCTTGTGTTTCTTCCAGCCCAGTGTTTCTCATGATGTACTCTGCATATAAGTTAAATAAGCAGGGTGACAATATACAGCCTTGACATAGTCCTTTTCCTGTTTGGAGCCGGTCTGTTGTTCCATGTCCAGTTCTAACTGTTGCTTCCTGACCTGCATACAGATTTCTCAAGAGGCAGATCAGGTGGTCTGGTATTCCCATCTCTTTCAGAATTTTCCACAGTTTATTGTGATCCACACAGTCAAAGGCTTTGGCATAGTCAATAAAGCAGAGGTGTCAGGGGCACAAAACTTTTCCATTTCTTTGGCTTTGACATCCCTAGGCTATTACCTCATCACCTTGGTTGAAATCAGTCACAATGTCCAGTTTATAACCCTTGTGTTTGTGTTTTAGTTTCTCAGTCATATCCCTTCTCCAGGGGATCTTCCCAACCCAGGAATCAAACTGGACTCTCCTGCATTGCAGGTGGATTCTTTACCAGTTGAGCTACCAGGGAAGCCCAGATATATGCTAACTGCAATTATTATTTAGTACAATAGAGTATAAATTACACGGTGACCACAACTTTTTTATGCTTGTCCAGACATGTTTTGCCCTCAGTTGATTACATTAGACACTGTTATTTAAATTTTTGTTAGTTTGAAGAAAATCACAGGCATTTTTTTTACCCCACACCTTTCTAGATCTCTCTCAACAGCTTGTTGATAGTTTTTTTTTTTTTTTAAACCATGCATCTATACATTTAGAAAAGAAAAGCCTTTTGACAGCACAGGTGTTGTAGTCTTGACTAATGTATTGTAAAGCCCTTCTCAGGATGCACAAGCTTCTTAATGGAAAAGCAAGTTTATCCATTGTCATTCTGTATCAGATGTGGATACATCATAGGGATGGTACTTTGCAAAGTGGTTTATTACTATAAAGTAAACCACAGTACAAGTATGAGGTATTGTTAATGCACTTCCCTTTGCTTCTTCTTTGACTTCCTGGTTTCTTATAATGGCGTGGTTTTACAATTTTTTTCACTATTCTATTTCACATTCAATGGATTATCCCAGTAAATTTTGTTAAATGTTAGCCACTGTTGAATGAGATTAGTGCCATCAAAACAGTCATTGCTCTCTTTTCAATAATCTTCATGTTAAAAGTCTCCTTTTCCGAGTTTTGTTTATTTGGATTGTAACTTTCTTTCCTTTGAAGATTTTCACTTGCAGAATCATTTCAGCTCCTTTCAGGAAATAATAATAATAAACACTATCTAGTAAAAGAGGTTCTATGCTTTTATGTAATAGCCTAGCATTTTGGTGGCTTTTAAGAACAGTCTTCCAGTTTCGTGATACTAAAATTCCTCTAGGATCCACATTTAGCTTTCCTTTTAGTGCCTCTACTGGTATATGTGATGCTGCATAATACAAGAATTTGAGGCAGGATTTCTGATGGGTTAGATTGAAGTGTAACAGGGACAGGGGTAGCCTCTGGGAACACTTCTGACAAGCTGTGTGTGGCTCTGAGGTAAATACTGTGAGCATATCACAAAGGAGCTGCCCCCTGGTGGAGTCCATTGGAGAGTTTCTGATTATATCTATTATTTCAAAAATAGACCTCCTCCACTCCCTTCTCTTAAACAAATTTGAATTCTCATGTGTTCTGGCACTGATAATTGTAATCTACAGCATTGGGTCTGGTCCATACAACTAGAAATTAATTTAAGAGGTCCCTGTCCAAATAGGAGAGAGGATTTGGCTAAAGAAAAATTTTCCTTCAGTCAGAGAAAATACAGAGAAAACCAACATGATCTAGCCAGAGCTACCACTGCCTAGACATAGATGTGTCTCAGACAAGTAAGCATGTGGTCTCATAAAGGTTTCCGAGTGGAAGTGCTATGAGTCTCCTCATACATAAGCAAGCCCGCTAATTCCCCACGGCTCAAGACAGTCTCTCATTGATTTATGATGATTCTGCGGCAGAGCCCACTAAATTGCTGAGGATGTGCAGTGAACTCTGAGAGCTTAAAGAAACCTGCCTCGTGGACAAATCATATTTTTGTAATGAAATATTTTTCACGCTCAAGATTCTACCTTTTTTTCCCCCACCTTATATTAAAAATGTGTGCCTGAGAGTTTCCAGTGTCCTTTGAATCATTTATTATGCACTTTCATTTTCACAAGCATCAATATTTAGAGAAATTAGTCATCTCCGGGATGATATCTTTGAAAAGAACTATTTTCTCCTTCATCTGTGGTGTTATCTCTTCTACCCATCCCCCAACACTCCTCTTTTTTCACTTCAATTTTTTTTTTTTTTTTCACCTTAGAGAGCTAGCCAGATTGCTCTCTAACTCTGTGCTAAAGCTCCTTGCTCTTGCCTGACCCAGTCTGGTTTTCTGCATGACCATGAACGTGAATAGACCTGCTATATCAAGCCTGTGACTGAATGTTACAGCATTCACACCCCATACCTGATTCTCAAAACCCATAGTACATACACCACTTAAAACAAATCTGCCAAATTAGTTTTGCAGTTGTCATATTTTTATACATATAAGTCCTGGGAAACCTTGCAATTAACTTGAAGAAATAATGTATACCACCAAAGTCACATCAAAATTTTCAAGTTGGATAGAGATTTTTTAAAAAATCTGACTAAATGAAATGCAAGTGTGGACTGAAGGAAAGAAAGTTTGCTGATGAAAAAGCAAAATTTTAATTCACTAAATTGATATGAATTAATTACATTGTAACTTTATAAAATATAAACATTGTAACAGTCTCCTTTGGTCTTAGCTATTGTTTATTTAGTAAGTATAAAAATCATATTTATCTTTTTTATTCTTTAAGCAGCATATTTTATTAGTCTGTCACTATTAACTAGATAATGAAAAATTCAAATTTCAGCTTACGTAGCATCTTTCAGTCTAGGATCTAAAAGTTATGGCTGCTTAATTTTTCTTCTGCTTAGCATTGAGCTTTGAATGACCTCAACGTGGATTTGAAAATATTATTTTTGCCTTTACAAAACCCTGGAATTCTCCCTTGCAATCACAGGATGGATGCACTCTCTAAATAATTACCTGTTTTCTAAAGGAGATACTGCTTCAGGCTGTAAGATCTTCACATCGAACAAGGCACAAAGGAAATGGACCCACTTCTAGGCCATTCTATTCAATCATTCATTGTCAAGCAGGACAGAGAATATAGGCAGAGGAGGAATAAAAACATAAGCAAGCAAACCACCTTTTCTTTATTTTCTGCTTGGGAATGTGTATAGGGGATGATTTTCTTACAGCATCCCCTTATCTATGACATAACATTTAAATTCTTGAAAATAAAGAATTTAAAAAATAGTGAAACTTTAATTTTGTTAATATATCACAATTACCTAACCTCCAAAAATACAAGCATATATAAGATAACAGGAAAAACATCACCTGTTAGCTTTTGGTGTTATTTGTGTAAGACTTGTGTTGTATAATTTCATGTGTTATTTATACATTAAAGTATCAAAACTTTTCATGATATTTTATAAGAATGTGATCTTTTTAAAGTACCCCAAAGACTTCCATTATAGTCTCTTAATTGAGTAGAACACAAGAAAATTAATGGGAAAGTTGAAGTATTCTAATGCCAAGTGTGTAAAGTCAAAGAATGTTTGTATTAATCATTCAAACATTGATATATATACATATATATATATATCAAAACTATCCTTTCTATTAATATAATAAATATTAATTATATTAAGTAAATATCAAATATATTATTTTATCAATATCTATCAATTGTATGAAAGTGAAAGTGAAGTTGCTCAGTCATGTCCGACTCTCTGCAACCCCGTGGACTGTAGCCTACCAGGCTCCTCCATCCATGGGATTCTCCAGGCAAGAATACTGGAGTGGGTTGCCATTTCCTTCTCCAGGGGATCTTCCCGACCCAGGTATCAAACCCGGGTCTCCTGCATTGGAAGCAGATGCTTTAACCTCTGAGCCACCAGGGAAGCCCCATCAATTGTATAGTATTAACTATATAGGAATTCAATTAATCCTGCCTTTGGTGTTTCATGAGTGGGAAAACGAAAAACCCCTTAAAATAACAAAAAGTGTTTTCCCAGATTTCAGATGTTTGACCTACCAAATTGACACCTCTCTGCGTTTACATGATTCACCAGTAAAGTGTCAGAAATTACAGTTATGTGATTGAGCAACATATAGTCTTCATTCAATATAACTTCATTTAAATGAAAAACAAAATAAGGTCCAATTTCCAAATTTAATCATAATTTAAGAAATCCCTCCCATTAGAAGATTTCTAGATTATATCAAATAATGAGGTAGGTGTACATGGCAACCCACTCCAGTATTCTTGCCTGGAGAATCCCATGGACAGAGGAGCCTGGTAGGCTATAGTCCACAGGTTGCAAAGAGTTAGACATGACTTAACAATTAAATAATAACAACAAATACAGTATATGTAGATACATCTAACCTTTATCATAAAAATTACTAATAAGAAATATAGTAGACATACTGAATAAGGGCAGGTCTATATGAGCCTAGAAATAATAGAATACAAAATGCTACACAGTTAATCCTCTGTACCTGTGAACTCTGCATCCACAGACTCAACCAACAACAAGTTGAAAATATTCCAAGAAAAATTTCCAGAAAATTTCAAAAGGCAAAATTTGAATTTTCCCCAGGCTAGCAATTACTCAGATAACATTTACACTGTATTTACAACTGTTTACATGGAGCTTACATTGTATAGGTATTAGGTATTGTAAGTATTGGAGAAGGCAATGGCAATTGTATTAGGTATTATAAGTAATTAGAGTAACCTAGATATTAGGTATTATAAGTAATCTAGAGATGATTTAAATTATATGGGAAGGTGTGTGCAGATTATTTGCAAATACTATGCCAATTCATATAAGAGAATTGAGCATCTGGGCATTTTGGTATCCACAGGGATTCTGGAACCAATCCCAACTGATATTGAGAAGACACTGTATTTCCTCAAAGTGATAATTCAGATAAAATCACTCTTTAAGAAAATCAAAATTTTAAATTATATTTTAAAAACCAAGATCCCCTAATATATTTTAAATATAATTTAATTTTTAAAAATTATTTACATATCATTCTTGAGGACTGAGACTACAATGTCACTCTTAACTAGTATCATATTCACAAGTGGACTTCTAGCAGATATAGAAGGGATACTGAAATTCATTTCAGCACATTAGCAACAGGAAGATGATAATATGAAATTATCATTAAATGGCAACTAAAATAACATCAGATGCCCTACCCATTTAGAGTGGTGTTTTCATGACAAGGGAAAGAAAGATGAGGATGAAACAGCTACTTGATCAACCTGTGCACCAATAGGAACGAAAAGGAAGAGGAAAGGACAGAAAGAAGGGTTCCTCCTTGAAGCCCTAGTTTTAGATCAGAATGGGAATCCTAGGGTCCTAGAAGTCTCATGGTTCAGCCTTACGAAGCGACCACCTTTCCCCCCTGTTCTCTCTGGAAAAAGAGACCATGTATGCTTGTCTCCCTTACTTGCTCCACCCTTTGTACACTGATCCATGTACCTCTTGGTGATCTGCCTTACTTGTGTTTTAATTTTAGGACTCCGCTGCCCACTTTACTCTTCTACCTTATATCCTGAATTTTAACATTAAAACACCTAGGTTGATGTCCACTTCTGATCGAGATCATGTGAAAGCGGTCAAGTTTACTCTTCATTCTGAAACAGACAAAATCCATACAAAACATTTAAGGAGCAGTTTGCAGACACAGGGCACCAGAAAGTGAAGGATGATGATTCCTGAGAACTCAGAGACAAATGCAGTGAGATCTTCAGGGGGTCCAGCTCAGTGTCTTGGAATGTTCCCAGGCCATGATGCAGGAAGGAGTCTGTGCTAAGCCTTTTGCATACCCCAAGGTGAAGAGATGGATCAAAGTGTTAAAGCGTAGATCTAAGTGTCTAGAGTTTTCAGGATGGATGCTGAGGAGGAGAGATCTACACACACAGAGAAATCCACTTTGCAGATGGTATCCAGCTTTGCAGATGGTACCCTTGAGCAGTCAGCAGTGCACTGATCAGAACAGACATTTCAGGAAACTGCTTGAGGCCAGGGAATCACTGCAGAGGATCAGACCCAGGTCTCCCTCATTGCAGGTGGATTCTCTCCCAGCTGAGCCACCAGGGAAGCCCAGGGAGGACACTGCCTGTTGCCATAAGCCAGACTGGAAAAATCTCAAGACTGGAGCAGAGTATAAAGTGCAGAGAGGGTCTTGCCTCAGAAATGGGGGATAATTTGGCCTAGTCTGAGCCCTCCTCCACTCTCACCTAACAAATGTTAAAGGCAAGACCCAAAAGAGGATCAAGCCACTTCTAATTAATTTGACTACATCCCCGAGTAAATGTCAAAAATATTTATTAAAACATATCCAGAATACTACAAGGTAAAACCTCCAATGTCTGGTATGTAGTCAAAGATTACCAAGCATACAAAGAAGCAGGAAAATATGAGAAATGATAAAGAGACAAATCAATCACTTGGAACTGACCCACAATTGGGTGACAGATATAAGAATTACAAGACAAGGATATAAGAGTTATTATAGCTATATTCCATATGTCCAAAATTGAATCAGACACACTGATGTTATATTGAAAAAAACGCAAATTGAAATTCTAGAGATAAAACTACAATGTCTGAGATTAAAAATATCTTACTAGATATGATGCCAGATTTTGAAGACTTTAAGTTTTCCTGCTCTGTTATTCATAAGCTGTAGTACTTTTTTAAACCTTAGTTTATTACTCTGTAAAATGAAACTAATAAAGCCTGATTAAAGGTGTTGCTGTAAAGATCAAAATGAGATGAGAATAAGGTGAGTTGGTAAGTTAAAACCCTTAGTATGGTGTCTGGCTTACTGTAAACATGCAATCATTTTGTATTTATTCTGTTACTGCCTTGCTCAGATTCATTTCTGGTTCCCTAATGCTTGAGGAATCATGTTCAAACGTTTAGGTTGATATTCAGTCTATACAATCTGGCTTCAGTCTTTTGCCTAGCCTTATTTTTGAGTTAGTTTATGCAATCATATTTTAGTCAAGATAAAAATCACCATTCTCTTTATATATCCTATAATGCTTTTCCTCACTGCCATTTATAGGCTGAGATATGTTTTCCCCAAAATTCATATGTTGAGGTCTTAACCCCATTACCTCAAAATGAGCTCATATTTAGAAACAGCATCATTAGAGAGAGAATTAATCTAAAATGAGGTCATTAGGGTATGCCCTCATCCAATAAGACTGTGATCTTACAAAGAAAATATGGACACCAACATGTATGGAAGGAAGACAACTTGAAGATGTAGGAAGAAATCAACCATCTGTAAGCCAAGGAGACAGCCCTGGAACGGAACCTTCCTTTGTGGCCCTCAGAAGGAGCTAACCCTGCCAATATCTTTATCTCAGAATTCTAGTCCTCAGAGCTGTGAGAAAATGAGTTGCTATTGTTTAAGTCCCTGGATCTGTGATACTTTTTTACAGAAGCCCTAGCATACTAACAAACTGCCTTATTCACACTTCACACTCGGCCTGCCCCTGCACGCATATCCAAACTATGAACTCTATTCAAGATTTAGATCATTTGTCAATTTCTTCATCAGAATGTATTTATTTCTCCCACTAAAATGTAAACTCTTTCTTCTCAGGAATCCTATAGTATAATCTATATTCTTATGGCACTTACCTTTTCTACATTTTGAATTATCATTAGTTATGTGCCCTATTCAGAAAAGGCAATGGCACCCCACTCCTGTACTCTTGCCTGGAAAATCCCATGGATGGAGGAGCCTGGTAGGCTACAGTCCATGGAGTCATGAAGAGTTGGACACAACTGAGTGACTTCACTTTCACTTTTCACTTTCATGCATTGGAGAAGGAAATGGCAACCCACTCCAGTGTTCTTGCCTGGAGAATCCCAGGGACGGGGGAGCCTGGTGGGCTACCGTCTATGGGGTTGCACAGAGTCGGACACAACTGAAGCGACTTAGCAGCAGCAGCAGCAGCAGCAGCATGTGCCCTATTGATCCAACTGAACTGACATTTTCTGCAGAATGGAATCTTTCTGATTCATTCTCACATTCCCCATTGAATCTAACAGTTCCAGTATAAGGTAGGATCTCCATTAAGATACTCTGGATGAGTTAAAGCACAAGTCATATATCAAAAGACAAGTCACATAGGTATGTAACTGTGTGTGTGTACATTGTATAATTTTAAATTGTGTCTCTCTTACCAGAGAGTAAACTCTATGCACACAGAGGAACTTATCTTCTAACGAAAGTTGCTCATTCAGTTTTCAAAAAGACCCATACTATTCACAAGCAGTAATGGGTTGGTTTCCTACATGCATTAGGCAAAATAATACATTTTTCTAACAACTTCAAAGGGAAGAATAATTAGCAGTTTTTGTAATTTTTGGTCCAGCAGTAGTTCTCTTTTCAATACTAATAACTTTAGGCATAACATCTGCTTTCAGGCCGTAATGCTGCCATTTCAGTCAAGAGGATCATTCTGAAGCCTTCTCTAATGCAAACGTTTTCTCTTTTCTCAAAGCCTTTGTATTTTGGTTCAACACCTCAAATATCACCACCACCTCCATATTGACACATGCCATACCTTACGTTTTGTTTTCTTTACCTCTAGAGCTAACTTATTTATATTCCTTCTCTCCTAAATCAACAAAGGCAATAGAAACAATTCTCATTTGCTTTACATAATCAAAAACTTAGAGAACAGGAAGAAAGGTTTTATGAGATTTACCTTGAATCTCCTATTCTATGAAAGCTTTCTTTATTTGACACATGTAGAGTTCTTGCCTTCATACTTCCTGTCTTGTTCCTCTGTGGGGACATAATAATTCAAATGTAACATTTTATAACAGGCAATTTTTTACCATGTTTCACCTCCCCTTACTAAACTCTAAGCCCAATAATTACAAGAAAAATGTCTCATGAATTTTTTGTATGTGTCCCCATTATATAGCATGCCTGACACATAATAAGCTCTTCTCATGTGGAAGTGTGCTAGCAACTCGGACAAAAATAATTCAATAGAGAAGTCAGGATGCTGTGGGATTTACTGTTTATTATTACTATTTCTCCTTTTTCTTTTTCTTTTTATTATTACAATCGCTACTACCACTATTCACCATTGTTGTTGTCCTTGTATTTTGTTCTTTAGTTTTATTTTTGTTCTTTAGTGACAGTGACAGCTGCTGCTGCTTCGTCTTTTATTATTATTGTTATATTTTGCTGCTATTATTAATATTGTTACTATTCCCTATAAGGAAATTCAAGTTCATAAAAGATTTTTTAAAATATAAGTAACATCAATGTACTCAGTGTAAGATATTAGAAAGTAAAAGATTTATTTTTATAAAATCCTTGGTCCCCCTAACTCTCAATGAATTCTCACCAGAGCTCCCTGCCCTTTTACCATCATTATTTGGCTTTCGGGTAAAGGCATTTCCTCGCAGTTCACCTAGACCTCAGCTGTCTTGAGAGGTGTTTTCTCACTTTCTAAATTGCAGACTGTCTTATTGACCTTACGGGAGTTGCAATGGGCAAGTAAAGACTCCCCAAGGGGTTAAAAATGTAGGAACACCCTTCTCCGTATAACTGAATGCTCTGCATCTCAGAATATTTTATGGCTATTTACAATTATGAATTAGTGCCCTCTCCAACATAATTGGGCCTCTGAAAAGAAAGATACTGTTATCACTGAGAGTTACTGGTTGTAGGACCTGGGGAGCATGAGCCTAGAGTCTAGCAGTTTCAAAGGATTGAGTAATGTGTTCGAGACTAAATATATGACTTAACTGTGCACAGGGAAATATCAATTCCTAACAGAGGAAACAGTCCAAACAGGATTTAAGCATAAGCAGGTAAGTTCTAGGCAAAATCCAAAAGGGTAGGGTAAACACTGAATGAAGACCTAAACAGCAAGATATGAGTGGACTCTCATAGCAAAAATGGATTGGATGCATAACAAATACAGAACATGGCATAATTCTGGATATTAGTTATAGGAAAATAATAATGGAAAGGCATACGCCCAGAGACTGGCAACCGTGACATCCAATTAAAGTAAGACCAACCATAAAATACTCTTAGTGATGATAAAGTTGCTACTGATATAAAGCATCCTTAATTTCTCCTTGTTTCCCTTATTCGAGTCACCTTTACTCAAAATGAAAATCTAATACACAGGTTGATCTTAGGCCGATACAAACTCAGGAAATGTGGATATTAGCTGCTGGAGTAAAATGAATACAGAAAAAAATCAAGATTTGACTCAGGCTTATCAACTCCCTTTTGAGAGAGGCTCAGTTTGCCCAGATTTGCTTTACTGAGGCAATGCATTTATCACTATTAGCTATGACTGTGGACCATTAGGAGGTACAACTACACACTCTTCCAGAGAATCGTCTTTAGCTGGCAGGAGCTATCTCACTAGAAGATGCCTGAGAATTTGAGCTCCCTGTAAAGAGGAGGACATGCGACAGCCACCGACTAGCCAACACGGGTATGCCAAGCTCTAGCTTCCAAGACACTTACTTCAGGTCACTTTCTATGGTGTCTCTATCTACCTTTCAGTCAGGGTAATTCTGGCTTCATAAATGAGTTTGTAATTATTCCCACTTCTTCAATTTTTTGGAAGCATTTGTCAAAAATTGGTATTAATTCTTCTTTAAATGTTTGGTAAAATTCACTAGTGAAACCATCTGACCTGAACCTTTCTGTGTTAAGAGGTTTTAGATTACTGTATCAATCTCCTTGCTTGTACATCAGTATCTTCAGACTTTCAACTTTGTTCACGATTCAGTCTTGGTAGGTTTTATGTTCCTAGGAAAGTACCCACTTCTTCTATGTTACCCAGTTTGTTGGCATATAATTGTTTATAGCAGTTTTTGTTGTTCAGTTGCTAAGTTGTGTCCAATTCTTCAAAACCCCATGGACTGCAGCATGCCAGGCTTCCCTGCCTTTCAGTATCTCCTGGAGTTTGCTCTAACTCATGTCCATTGAGTCTATGATGCCATCCAACCATCTCATCCTCTGTTGCCCTCTTCTCCTCCTGCTCTCAATCTTACCCAGCATCAGGGTCTTCTCCAGTGAGTCGGCTCTTCACAAGAGGTGGCCAAAGTATTGGAGTTTCAGCTTCAGCATCAGTCCTTCCGATGAACAGGATTGATTTCCTTTAAGATTGATTGGTTTGACCTTATGATTCCTTTCATTTCTGTGGCATAAGTGGTAATGTTCCTTCTTTCATCTTTTATTTTATTTATTTGAGTATTCTCCCTTTTTTCTTTGTTAATCTAGCTAAAGTTTTGTCAGTTAACATGATAAGGAGGAGACCCAGCCATTATACAATTGGATGCCACTTTCTGATGTAGTATGGCTCTTCCCTCCCTTTCAGAGTGCCTTGTGTCAAAGAATTATGCAAAAGCTAGTTTGTCTGTAGATAAAATACTTTCTTTTCTGAGAAAATTATTTTGCTACTGCAAAGAATAATGATTCTCTTCCATTGGAAAATTTACATCTACATAGTGGGAAAAAGTTAGAAAATTATTCTTTTTTCTTATCACTCCAGCAAAAGTTTTTCAGAATATTCATCTTCAGTATCTAAGAAATGTCTCTTTCTAAAACTAATTGTAATAACACAAATAAAGAATAAATAATAGCATAGACAAGGAAAAATAAAGAAGGACAAACCATATTTATTAGGCTAATTCTAGTTAAAGTTACTCTAATAACTTTTCCTGAAATCATTCTATCCCATTTAATATTATGCTGCCTTAATTTAATGGAAAAAATGTGTTCATCATAAACTCCTAGTATTAATAAAGAAAACAGATGAATAGATTTCAACTCCTTTAAAAATATATATTTTTCAGGTTAGTCACTCAGTCCTGTTTGACTCTTTGCGACCCCATGGACTGTAGCCCACCAAGCCCTTCTGTCCATAGGATTTCCCAGGGAAACACTAGAGTGGGTTGCCATTTCCATGTTAATTGATAATTAAATTCAATGATGTCTCTATGCTGGACTAAATGGATGCAGAGGAGGGTGGAAAATGGAGCCCAGAATTCAGAAATGAATTATTTTTTCACAGAGATCTTAAAGAGATATATTTTTTAAATAGTACATAATAAATGAATGAGCTACTATATATGGTGGGCAATATTTCAGTATTTTTATTTCATTAGAAAATAATTATCTTAAATAATTTCTAATGGAAGTAAATTCCATATTTTATCAAGGAAAGGTAGAATGGAAAACTCAGTGGAAAATCTGAAAGACGCTATTTCAGTTATCTATTGCTGGCTATAGATTACCCCCAAATTTACCCCAAATGACCCCAAAACTTAACAAATTTAAAAACATGAATTCTCTCTGTGAATCAAGAATCTTGACGTGGCATAGTTGGGTGTTTATGACAGTCTCCCAGGAGTCTACAATCAGGGTATTTTCTGGAGCTGCAGTTATCTCAGGACTCAACTGGAAGAAAATCCACTTTGAAGTCCCCCCAGGGGGCTGTTCACAGGTCTCAGGTCTTTGCTAGGTGAAGTCTGGAAATATCAGCTTCTTGCCATGTGACTTTCTCAGTGGGGCTTCTCATGTCATGTCAGCTAGTTCCCCCCAGAGTACAGATTCTGAAAGAAAGATCCCACAAAGGAAGCCATACTTTTTTTAAAACTTGATCTTTGAATTGACATCCCATCACCTCTGCTGTATTCATTAGAAGTAAGTAACCAAACCCAGCCTAGCTTAAAGCAAAGGATTACATAAAGATGTGAGAATGAGGAGTCAGGGACCATATGCCCTCATGCTATGCTATGCTATGCTAAGTCACTTAAGTCGTGTCCGACTCTGTGCGACCCCATAGACGGCAGCCCACCAGGCTCCCCTGTCCCTGGGATTCTCCAGGCAAGAACACTGGAGTGGGCTGCCATTTCCTTCTCCAATGCATGAAAGTGAAAAGCGAAAGTGAAGTCGCTCAGTCGTGTCCGACTCTTAGCAACCCCGTGGATTGCAGCCTAATAGGCTCCTCAGTCCATGGGATTTTCCAAGCAAGAGTACTGGAGTGGGGTGCCATATGCCCTCATAGAGTCTGCCTTTCGCAGCCAGTATCTACTTATGATCCTCAGTGCTAATACACGTATTTCCTTTTCCTCTTAAACACCTGAAAGCAGCTCACGGTCTTCTCTGATGTTTTCGCATTATGAAGAAATGAAAACTAGTGAAACTCAAGGGTAGGGGATGAGTAATTCTAATACTATAGTTGGGATTCAAACCTCAAGGTGGCCTAAATGGGGCACAGACATGTCATCTCAGAATGGCATTAATTCCCTAATGAATAAATACAATAATAAGATTCCAATCTTTATCTATTTTTTCCAGGTATTTACAAGACTCTGTATGTTCTCTCTCATTTTTTTTTTCTTTTGTTCATCTTGGTTTTGATTCTTGACTCTTTGACCTTCACTGGAGATCATTTGCCATACATCATCACTATATAAGCAAACTGGCCAGATGCAAAGCCTTGCAAAAGATCTTGGTCTCTGCTAGATATGGTTTCTAATGAGATAAATTAAGGTGGAAAGATTATTCCCTTGTCTGATCTTTTTTAAACATTGCTAAATATAGCTATTTTTGTCTGAGGTCACTAAAATATTCTGTGGATTGAATTTCTTTAGGCACACTCTGAGTATACATTCTTCAGGAATAAATTTAAGCACAATAGCACCTGCTGTTATTAAAAGGCTAAAATACATATTTTGCATTTTATTCAGGAGGCTTGGCTGTTCCCATGAGCTAACAGCAGGTTCACACCACGTTCTGGTTTCTGTCTTTTCTGCTGCATTTAATTCCCAATTCCAATGATTAAAGACTATAAACATATAAGCATAAGCTTTTAATGGTTTCAAAGGTTGAATACAAAAAGTTCTGTGGTTAAGTTCTGTAGTTAAATATAATTATTTTACAGGGTTCAGTCTCTTTAATGCATCTTATTTGTCATGTGTCATTCATAATTATGCTGGGGAAAATGAATTAAAAGTATAGAATTTTAATAGCATATTATACTTTCTCAATTTTCCTATTTTTTACTCTAAAACACCCAGTTCCATTTTCTGCCATTTTTTTTCCTTTAATGACCTTCATTAAATTCTAAAATTCTCACCCCCACTTGTGAAAAAGTACTGATAAAATGAACCAGTAGCAGAGTTGAATGGAATCCAGTTCTAAAATCCCTTGCCTCACTCAGCTGCTTCTTAGACACCTGAAATGTGCTTCTTAATTTAGAAAGAAAAATTGCAGTGAGGCTGCAATCCTGCATTTCAGAGACAAGGGAGCAGGAAATGATTTGCAGTTGATTGAAAGGTGGTGTTTGCACTTAGGATTTCCTGAGCTTTCCAATTTTAACCTTGGAGCTTACCTACCTTTGATTTTAAGAATTAGATTCAAACCATATTCTAGATATCCCTTCACTTTCGAGGTGCATCTTGGCTGCGGATAAGAAAAATGAAGGCTACATGCTAGTCCTAAAAGAGGAAAGAGCAAAAAGAATATGATGAAATAAATGGAGGTTACATATAGCTTTTCTCTGAGCCAAGGACAAGGAGCTAAAGTCTCCTTTAATTTAACCCTCAGATTGTCACAAAGGAATAAGGAGCTCTGCAGAAGATTCTCTATTGCATTTGCCATTTCCAAGCAAAAAAAAATTAAGTTAGTTAAGTTAGAGAATGAGAAAACATTATTTTATATTTTCTTTGCAAGATGCTGTGAGTAAATATGGTAGAGTTGAAAGTAAAATATTTATGCAGATATACATATTTTTGTATGGGTAAATGCAAATAAAGCATATAGCAAGGTATAAATCTCATTCTTTTCCTAAAATGTAGGACAATGGGTTTGTTTTCTAGGTTAAGTTATGCCTTGTTTTCTAAAAATAAACCTTATCATTCTTCGTGTAAGAGAATAGTCTGTGAAAATTGACTCTTGTCCAAGAGACTACTATTAACAATTCTTATTCAAGGCCTCCAGTATCTGAATTCTGAATTAACTACCACAGTACATTCAACAAACTCTCAGCTTATATTGGTTAAATAACTGAATAAAGAAATGTTAAAAATAGGAAGGAAAGGAGAGACAGAAAAAGAGAGAAAAGAAGGAAGGATATAAATGACACAAAAATTTCATCAGCTGGATATCACAGGTATCAAAGCTTTCTTCACTTGACTTACAAAAATAGTACTTTTCCCTTTTTCCTTCTGCTTCACAAATCATGCCTTTTCAGTCTCCTATGATGGTTTCTTTTTGTCCCTCTAATTTCTAATATGAGCGCATTAGGGCTTAGTCTTCAGTTATTGATTTTTCTCTATGTTTTGCCAGTTGCTAGGATGTCTCTTCAAATTTCATGAATTTATTATACCAATAATCCAAACCCAACCATCCATCTAACATGTCTCTAAACTGAAGAGATTTCCCAAACCCTGGATTTATATTCTTAACTTTCAATTTGAACGCCATCTATACATGAAATGGTCACATCAGGTCGACTTTTACCAAACAAAATTCTTGATTGATTATTACCTTCCCTTTTAATCTCTTTCTGCCTCAGTTCCGTTCAGTTTAGGCTCTCAGTCATGCCTGAATCTTTGCAAACCCATTGACTGCAGCATGCCAGGCTTCGCTGTCCATCACCAGGTCCAAGAGCTTGCTCAAACTCATGTTCATCAAGTCGGTGATGCCATCCAACCATCTCATCCTCTGTCGTCCTCTTCTCCTCCTGCCTTCACTCTTTCCCAGCATCAGGGTCTTTTCCAATGAGCCAGTTCTTCACATTAGGTGGCCAAAAAGTATTGGAGCTTCAGCTTCAGCATCAGCCCTTCCAGTGAATATTCAGGACTAATTTCCTTCAGGATTGACTGGTTTGATCTCCTTGAAGTCTCAAGAGTCTTCTCCAACACCACAGTTCAAAAACATCAGTTCTTCGGTGCTCAGCTTTCTTTTTTTTTTTAAACTTCACACTATTGTATTGGTTTTGCCAAATATCGAAATGAATCCGCCACAGGTATACATGTGTTCCCCATCCTGAACCCTCCTCCCTCCTCCCTCCCCATACCATCCCTCTGGGTCGTCCCAGTGCACCAGCCCCAAGCATCCAGTATCGTGCATCGAACCTGGACTGGTGACTCATTCCATATATGATATTATACGTATTTCAATGCCATTCTCCCAAATCATCCCACCCTCTCCCTCTCCCGCAGAGTCCAAAAGACTGTTCTATACATCAGTGTCTCTTTTGCTGTCTCGTATACAGGGTTATTGTTACCGTCTTTCTAAATTCCATATATATGCGTTAGTATACTGTATTGGTGTTTTTCTTTCTGGCTTACTTCACTCTGTATAATAGGTTCCTTTATAGGCCAATTCTCACATCTATACATGACTATGAAGAAAACCATAGCTTTGATTAGATGGACCTTTGTTGGCAAAGTAATGTCTCTGCTTTTTAAAATACTGTCTAGGTTGGTTATAGCTTTTCTTCCATGGAGCAAGTGTCTTTTAATTTAATGGCTGCAGTCACCATCTGCAGTGATTTTTGAGCTCCCCAAAATAAAGTCTCTCACTGCTTCCATTGTTTCCCCATCATGAAGTAATGGAACTGGATGCCATGATCTTTGTTTTTTGAATGTTGAGTTTTAAGCCAGCCTTTTCACTCTCCTCTTTCACTTTCATCAAGAGGCTCTTTAGTTCTACTTCACTTTCTGCCATAAGGGTGGTGTCATCTGCATATCTGAGGTAATTGATATTTCTCCTGGCAATCTTGATTTTAGCTTGTGCTTCATCCAGCCCAATATTTTGCGTGATGTACTCTGCATATAAGTTAAATAAGCAGGGTGCCAATATACAGCCTTAATGTACTCCTTTCCCAATTTGGAACCAGTCTGTTGTTCCATGTCTGGTTCTAACTGTTGCTTTGTGACCTGCATACAGGTTCCTCAGGAGCAGGTAAGGTGGTCTGGTAGTCCCATTTCTTTAAGAATGTTCCACAGTTTGTGTGATCCACACAGTCAAAGACTTCGGCATAGACAATAAGGCAGAGTAGATGTTCTTCTGGAACTCTCTTGCTTTTTCTATGATCCAATGGATGTTGGCAATTTGATGTCTGGTTCCTTTGCCTTTTCCAAATCCAGTTTGAACATCTGGAAGTTCTCGGTTCATGTACTGTTGAAGCCTCACTTGAAGAATTTTGAGCATTATTTTACTAGCATGTGAGATGAGTGCAATTGTGTGGTAGTTTGAACATTCTTTTGCATTGCCTTTCTTTAGGATTGGAATGAAGACTGACTTTTTCCAGTCCTGTGGCCATTGCTGAATTTTCTTCCAAATTTGCTGGCAAATTGAGTGCAGCATTTTCACAGCATCATCTTTTAGGATTTGAAATAGGTCAGCTGGAATTTTATCACCGCCACTAACTTTATTTGTATGGATGCTTCCGAAGGCCCACTTGACTTTACACTCCAGGTTGTCTGCCTCTAGGTGAGTGATCACACCATCATGGTTATCTGGGTCATTAAAAAAATTTTTTTGTATAATTTTTCTGTGTATTCTTCCACCTCTTCTTAATATCTTCTGCTTCTGTTAGGTCCATACCATTCCTGTCCTTTATTGTACCCATCTTTACATAAAATATTTTAATTTTCTTGACGAGATCTCTTGTCTTTCCCATTCTGTTGTTTTCCTCTATTTCTCTGCATTGATCATTTAGTAAGGCTTTCTTATCTCTCCTTGCTCTTCTTTGGAACTCTGCATTCAAATACATATATCTTTACTCAGCTATTTGTGAGGCCTCCTCAGACAACCATGTTGCCTTTTTGCATTTCTTTTTCTTAGGGATGGTCTTGATCACTGTCTCCTGTACAATGTCATGAACCTCCATCCATAGTTCTTCGGGCACTCTATCAAATCTAATCCCTTGAATCTATTTGTCATTTCCACTGTATAATTGTAAGGGACTTGATTTAGGTCATACCTGAATGGTCTAGTGTTTTTCCCTATTCAGTCTTCCCCATATCTATCAACGATATTGCCTTTACCCAGTTTTTCAAACTAAACTTTGAAAACTTAAAACTTCTTTCATTTGACTTCACCAATCATCCAATCTTTTCACATGCCCTATAAGTTCTGCTTTCAAAGGAGATCCCAGATCTCATCATTTTTTCTTGTCTATGGTTGTTATAGGAACTTGTTCAACTTGTTCTTCTCTTGTCTAGGTGACTGGAATAGTCTGAGTCATCCTGCTGCACCTCTCACCCCTTGTTTCAATCAAAATCTAACTAGACAAATCACTCTAGAGAATTTCCCATCCATAGGGAAATGAAGTGGCATAACCTAAACCCAAAAGTATGTTCATTGCTGATGCAGAACCACTGTAATTCACTCAGATCATGATTAGTGGATGAAACAGAGAGAAAGAAGCTTTTTAAATGACCTGACTTCTCTCTTTCCTTTACCAGCTAGTGTTTTGCCCAGCTGTTTCATAAGGAGGCCATAAAGTAAAGCACCAAGTGTCCATCCCATTCCTCCAGTGATATAGAAGAGAACTCGAAAAAAGGAGACCATGGATATGAAGGCAACTGGGCCAAGAAATAATGAGCTCTGTCCCCCTCTCCACCCCTCTCATAGCTTATCGTCTCTAAAAGGCAAGAGTGTCACATATCCTGCCAAGTGCCTAGTCTCAACTTTCCAAAGGCTTTACATCATGCTCTGAATAAAATACAAAGGTCTTACTATGACCTGTGATGCCTCATGTGACCTAGCCACTGTCTACTACCCTAACTTCTTAATGTTTTCCTTTTCTTACCTTATTTCAGCACATTTCCTTTTCTTGCCTTTTTTTTTTTTTTTTTGAGTATGCCTAGAAAAACTTATTCCCAAGAACTCCCATCTGTTTGATAAATGTTTTCCCTCGCTTACTGGGTTTGCTGCCTAGCTTTGGTCAATCTTGGGCTCAAACGTCCCCTCCCCAGAAAGGACTCCTCTGAACACTCATCTATACAATTGACCCCCTCCCTCATTAATTTATGTCTCCTTGTCCTGCCTTAATTTTCTTCTCAGCACTGTCACTACCTCTCACTATATAGAATTTATGTTTGGCTACTGTTTTTCATCCTCCTAGAACATAAGTTTCCTGAGAGTAAGTCTGCACTTGTTAACTGACATATCTCCAGTGCTTAGATCAATGCCAAGCAAATAATAAGAAATCAAACTTTCACTGCCAAGGGTTCGGGTTCAATACCTGGTCAGGGAACTAAGATCCCACAAGCTGAGTGGCATAGCCAAAACAAACAAACAAACAAATAAAATTGTGAAGATGTAATTTTTATGTTACAGAATATGTTTCAAACTTTGTTGAATAAAAGAATAGAAATAAATTTCTCATATTATTTCTGTATGAATGTTTTTGTTTTGGGTTTCAAAATTCATTGTTACCCAATAGTTTATTTTAAAGTAAATTCTTTGGAACCCAGAACACATTTTAACAAACAGCTCTATTGATGGTAAAGTGATAGATAGTTTTCAGATTATTCCACACAGAGTGTCGCTATGGTATCATCAATTCAAATTAGTATGAATGTAAAACCCAACAAATAGACTACTGGTATTTAAACAATATAACATTTTGAATACTAATCATTAAAAGCATATTTAATTAAAGGAAACATAAAATCTCACCACTCATAAAATTTTGGCATAAAACTAATCTTACGTCACCTAGTCAAAACTCTAAGCTAAAGAAGAAATTGCCTCTTGAAACGAACCCGTGAAAATGTCATCCACTCTGTATGAACATTCCTAATTGAGAAAAATGACTGCATTGTAAGGCACCAAACCCACCGGAAAATTTGAGCTAGTTCTACAATTTATTTCTCTCTATTACAATGTGGGTGTGTGTTAGTCACTCAGTTGTGTCCAACTCTGCAATTCCATGGATTTTAGCTCACCAGGCTCCTCTGTCCATGGAATTCTTCAGGCAAGAATATTGGAGTGGGTTGCCATTTCTTTCTCCAGGGGACCTTCCCAACCAAGGGATCAAACCCGGGTCTTTCACACTGCAGGCAGATTCTTTACCATCTGAGCCCCCAGTGAAACACGTCTACTACAATGCCTCTCATTATCCAATATCTGAAAATGTTTACCATTTTATCTTCTGAATTTACACTAAGTAAACATAACTCCTTTTTATATAACAGCTCACCAGGTATTTGGGGGGAGCCATCACGTCCTTCTTAAAATTCTTCCTCTCTATGCTAAATATCCTAATTCTTCCAATCCATTCTGATATAGAGTGATTTTCAGATCTCTTCATAGGTTAATCACTCTCTTCCATATATAGTTCAGCCCAACAATTTCTAGGGCCAGGTTTCTTTATTTCTCAAATATTAGGGTTTAACAAACCACTCTAATACCCAGAGGATTAAAACAAAAACTAATTTTTATCACTCATGGTCTATGTGTGATAGCGTTTTTGTGGTGTCAGCTGGGTATATTCTTACATCCTGGCCTGCTGTGGGTTAGGTAGGCTGTTCTGGTGATGTTGACTGTGCTTGCTCACATATTGTCTGTCTGCTGGTGCTAAACAGCTTTTGGAAGCTTCTAGGTGGGCAACTGGCTTCTTTTCTACGGGGTCTTTATCTCCATGCAGACTAGCTCAGGTGTGTACAGACCACTGAGAAAGAGAAGCGGCACAGAGACAATAGAGACCCAAGCTCAGGAAGAGCACCATGTCATTTTACTGTCATCTATTGGCCAAAGTTTATTAAGAGTTCAGGCTGGAATCAAGGAATGGGAAAAAGACTCCACCTCTCCCTGGAAGGAGATGCACTGTCACATTGCAAAGGTGGTACATAAATGGAGAGAAAAAATTAGAACTTTTTTTACAGTAAATCTGTTACAATTTCCAACAGCCTAAGCATGTATGGAAAATCCAAAGGAGAGAGATAATTTGAAAGAGTTTGGCATTTAATATACTGCTTTCATTTATTGAAATAGTTATCTTAGAACTAATTAGAATTTAGTTTGGGTATCATATGTTTACTTTAAAAATTAGTATTGATATTTATTTCAGTGACATATTTGGAGACACACATGAGTGACATAAGCCTTTCAGTGCTTCTAGCTAAAAAATTTCTTAATTCAAGATTTTAGTTGATGCCCTTTGCCACCGAATTGCACCATCTGACCCTAAAACAAGCCTGAGGAGACTTTTGGTAGCTCAAAGGGCTGCAGGCTCTATTCCAACAAGACATCACTAACTACATGCTACATGATGTAGGGTTAGTTACATCACTAACTCAAAACTGATGTAAATACCGCATCATTGCAAGGTGCCAAACACTGACCTTCAGAGTGGATTGACTGTTTTTTCCTCCTACTTTCCAAATATCACAGACATTTTTCTTGTAGCCAACCTGTTGTGAATTTGTTAAGTTTAAAGTTTGTTAAGTAGTGCCCGGGGGTGTTGATGGTGAGCCATAGTTCAAAAAAGACCGCAGGGGAAGAGATATAGGGAAGATTATAACTTACAGGTCTTGGAGGAAGTACACAGCATGCCTCCTGGGTTCACACAGGGACATCAAGGCATAGGACAGACAGAGAGCAGGGCAGAATTTGGGACATGTGTGTTTACTAAGACCTACAGGTGGAGTGCTTTGGAGTTCCCTGGCTAAAGCTGAACTGATCAATTCAACCACCTCAAAAAGGTAGATTTTCTGTAAACTTCTTGGGGTGTCTTTTCTAAGGGGTACAAGAGGAAGGCCCTAGGAGGCAGAGGAGAGTGCTTATTACAGGGCAGTTGGGAGTCGTATCAGGATATCTGGAGTCATGACATATTTACTTGTGACACTGTTTTCCAGATCGCATGCCAAGGGGATGGGGTGGGGCTACTGTCGGTTTAAGGCCCCCACAGTCTACTTACCTATACAAAATGGATGCCACAGCCATGATATTATGGAGTAGTTTAGCCAAATCTCAACACAATTCTAACCTGAAACCATAGAAGGAAAGTAATGATAGGAAATACTGTTTCGTTTAGTTAAGTTGACAAAATTGGAAAACAACCCACTTCACCTTTTTCAACTTGAGATATATGTATCTCCTAACTATAATTATCCCCCCAAAGAAAGATAAATATGAAATCATGCTTTGAACTAACAGGATGTAGGTGAAATTCTTAGGACCAAAAACAAACAAACAAACATTAACCTTCTCTCCAAAAAAAGGTTCAAGTCCTCATACCTCATATCACTTGATCTCTTTTTATCTCATCAAACTGAGACATATTTTAAATGTTGAATGAGGTTAAGTAGTACTAACACACTTTATATTAAATTATAGGGGTAATGGAATTTTGAAAAAAGCAACTGATGAGTTTATGCATGCATATTCATATAAAAGTAAAGGGGAGATGCTCATAAGTATTAGTGTGTAGCTGATAGTTATTATTGGACACTCCTGTATTTCCTTTGCCTCAGTGACCTCCTCTGCAGACTTGCCTAAGAGGATGATTCCTTGCCTGAGAGGATGACACAAACCTGCATTTCTGAAAGGTCTGGGCTTTAGCAATCCTGCTTGTATTGAATACTTGTAGTTTCCATTTCCTTTATCACAAAACATGGGGCACTAAGAGGGTACCCAAGGTATCTACTTCATTCCAGGCATATGTCTTCTTACCCCATAGCGCCAAATTGATTTTCCCTGAAGAGTCGGGACCAATTATTTCAGAGTATAGTAATTCCGTTTTTCACCAGTGGATTCATTGTCATGAGAATTCTAAAGCGGCCACGTGGCCGTCTCTACTTCCAGTTTAATAAGGCAATTGTGTCCCCTGGTGGGAGCATTCACTCCTTAGGAACTAAGACATATCAAAGCAGAAGAGCCCAAAGACACAAGTACAAGAAGTAAAACTTTCATTAATAGTTCATTTACTAGGGGTAAGAGTAAGAGAATTACTCCCAAATTTTATCCTTCATTTCCTAAGTTTTCATTTCTTAACTTTTGCTGTGGGACAAATAGCATTAAATATTGGTCACAACATATAACACATCTGGGGGACATTCTTCCAACCCCAGAAGCTGATGTGCCTAACCAGGCCAATTAGAGAATCTCCTGAAGGCCTTTTCACTATTTTATTATGCTAGCTGCTTCTGGATGATGAGGAACATGAGAATCAAATTTCATAAGCAGGAACCAGTTTCAAAATATATTAACTTTTCCTTCCCTCTGAAATCATATCTTAACATGTTCCAGGTACTTGGACTCTAGAAATTTCACTGAAGCAACACACTATAGAATTTTTATGGCATTTATCACCTTTCCTCTGGTACACATGGATACTATCGATGTGTGTCCAAGGAGAATTCTATTGCTAATTGAATGACCTCCAGTTCAGTTCAGTCGCTCAGTCATATCCGATTATTTGTGACCCCATGGACTGCAATACGCAAGGCTTCTCTGTCCATTACCAACTGCAGGAGCTTACTCAAACTCATGTTCATAAGTCAGTGATGCCATCCAACCATCTCATCCTCTGTTGTCCCCTTCTCCTCCTGCCTTCAAACAGTTCCAGCATCAGGGTATTTTAAATAAGTCAGTTCTTCGCATCAGGTGGCCAAAGTATTGGAGCTTCAGATTCAGCATCAGTCCTTGCAATGAATATTCAGGACTGATCTCCTTTAGGATGGACTGGTTGGATCTCCTTGCAGTCCAAAGGAGTCTCAAGAGTCTTCTCCAACACCATAGTTCAGAAGCATCAGTTCTTCAGTGCTCAGCTTTCTTTATAGTCCAACTCTCACATCCATACATGACTACTGGAAAAACCAAAGCTTTGACTAGATCGATCTTTTTTGGCAAAGTAATGTCTCTGCTATTTAATATGTTCTCTAGGTTAGTCATAACTTTTACACGGAGCAAGTGTCTTTTACTTTCATGGCTGCAGTCACAATCTGCAGTGATTTTGGAGTCCAAGAAAATAAAGTCTGTCACTGTTTCTTTGTTTCCCCATCTATTTGCCATGAAGTGATGGGACCAGATGCCATGATCCTAGTTTTCTGAATGTTGAGTTTTAAGCCAGCTTTTTCACTCGCCTCTTTCACTTTCATCAAGAGGCTCTTTGGTTCCTCTTCACTTTCTTCCATAAGTGTGGTGTCATCTGCATATCTGAGGTTACTGACACTTCAATATAAATATCTGAGATTATTTGATTCCAGCCTGTGCTTCATCCAGCCCAGCGTTTCTCATGATGTACTCTGCATATAAGTTAAATAAGCAGGGTGACAATATACAGCCTTAACGTACTCCTTTCCCGATTTGGAACCAGTCTGTTGTTCTATATGTTCTTGATCTGCATACAGATTTCTCAGGAGGCAGGTCAGATGGTCTGGTATTCTCATCTCTTAATGAATTTTACACAGTTTGTTGTGATTCACACAAAGGCTTTGACATAGTCAATAAAACAGAAGTAGATGTTTTTCTGGAACTCTCTCGCTTTTTCAATGATCCAGCGGATGTTGGCCATTTGATCTCTGGTTCCTCTGCCTTTTCTAAGACCAGCTTGAACATCTGGAAGTTCTCAGTTCACATACTGTTGAAGCCGTGCTTGGAAAATTTTGAGCATTACTTTGCTAGTGTTTGAGATGAGTGCAATTGTGCAGTAGTTTGAGCATTCTTTGGCATTGCTTTTCTTTGGGATGGCAATGAAAACTGACCTTTTCCAGTCCTGTGGCCACTGCTGAGTTTTCCAAATTTGCTGGCATATTGAGTAAGCACTTGCACAGCATCATCTTTTAGGATTTGAAATAGATCAACTGGGATTTCATCACCTCCACTAGCTTTGTTCTTAGTGATGCTTCCTAAGGCCCACTTGACTTCGCATTCCAGAATGTCTGACTCTAGGTGAGTGATCACATCATCCTGGTTATCTGGGTCATGAAGATATTTTTTTGTATAGTTTTTTCTATATTCTTGTCACCTCTTCTTAATATCTTCTGCTTCTGTTAGGTACATACCATTTCTGTCCTTTATTGTGCCCATCTTTGCATTAAATATTCCGTTGTTATCTCTAACTTTCTTGAAGGGATCTCTCATCTCTTCCATTCTATTGTTTTCCTCTATTTCTTTGCACTGATCCTTGAGGAAGGCTTTTGTATCTCTCCTTGCTATTCTTTGGAACTGTGCATTCAAATGGGTATATTTTTCCTTTTCCCCTTTGCCTTTAGCTTCTCTTCTTTTCTCAGCTGTTTGTAAGGCCTCCTCAGACAACCATGTTGCCTTTTTGCATTTCTTTTTCTTGGGGATGGTCTTGATCACTGCCTCCAATACAATGTCATGAACCTCTGTTCATAGTTCTTCAGGCACTCTGTCTATCAGATCTAATCCCTTGAATCTATTTCTCACTTCCACTGTATAATCGTAAGGGATTTGATTTAGGTCATACCTGAATGGTTAGTGGTTTTCCCTACTTTCTTCATTTTAAGTCTGAATTTGGCAATAAAGACTTCATGATCTGAGCCACAGTCAGTTCCTGGTATTGTTTTTTCTGACTGTATAGAGCTTCTCCATCTTCAGCTGCAAAGAATATAATCAATGTTTTCGGTATTGATCATCTGGTATTGACCATTCGGTATTGACCATCTGGTGATATCCATATGTAGAGTCTTCTCTTGTGTTGTTGGAAGAGGGTGTTTGCTATGACCAGTGCATTCTATGGCATTTATCTCCTTTCCTCTGGTACACATGGATACTATCGATGTGTGTCCAAGGAGAACTCTATCATTAATTGAATGACTTAGTGATGTTCTACAATGGGTAGGCTATCAAAATACCTATGGATAAGATTATTATACTGGACTAGGAAGCTAGTTGCCTTAGTATAAGTGAAGGTGTATTTCAAACTCTGCCAGGTGAGAACAAACAGTTCCAAATAAAGAGATAGAATATCAGAGTAGCATTTGTTACATTAACTGATCCATTCCAGGTGCTGGAGATTATGTCTGTTTGCTCCAGCATCAAAATCACACCTGAAACTGTGGCTACAACCATACTCATAAATAACCATACTTGCCTCTGGAAATTACATGCCACAGCTTGGTCCCTGCCACCATAGGACACAACATCCTTATTGAATCTGGGATCCCAATTCAATGGTAGTGGTTCCCACTGTCATTCTGGCCAACAGAGAATAACCAGCACAGATATCTTTAAGAATACTAGAATTCCCTGTGGGTGTATTTCTCACAGCTTTTGTGAAGTAACTAATCTCTGAACATTACAAAAAATATAATAAATGGAATGAGTGGGACTTTCATGATAAATTTACTCTAGAATTTATTTGATTTCTTTTAGCCTTTGGACACCATCCTCTACACTGCACCAGGGAAGTAATGGCATTTCCACTTCATTTAGTGAGGCCATATTTGAGTGCAAAGTTTGTTGCTAGCCTCCAAAATTGTTACTCCCAGTCACCAGAGCTAACATATTGAATCTGGAATCCTGCTTAATGCAAGCATATCAACAAATTCAATCAGACCCAACACGATATTTCTTTTATTCTGCCCCTGTAGCTTTAGGATCTATTTCCATATCAGGAGTGGTAAACCCCCTGATGATTTTCATCTGCCTTCTACCTTCTAGGTCCTACCAAGATTTGAATCTGGTCATAGGTCTACAAGCAATGAGAACTGGTTACCCCTCTCCATTTTCAGGATAAAATCCTCCCCAGTCATTGCTCTACATTTAACACATGCAATCTTGTGATTTTATGAATTGATTTTGTACTATAATGCAGCACCCTTGGCCTTCCAGGTGGGGCTAGTGGTAAAGAACCCATCTGCCAGTTCAGGAGACATAAGCAATGCGGGTTTGATCCCTGGGTCAGGAAGATCCCCTGGAGGAAGGGATGACAATCCACTCAAACATGCTTGCCTGGAAAATCCCATGGACAGAGGAACCTGGTGGGCTACAGTCCGTAGAGTCAAAATGAGTTGAACACTACTGAAGTGACTTGGCAGGCACGCAGCACTCTTTTATGATTAGACTTAAGGTGTTGTTTTCAGAAATCCTGACCCTGTGCCTGGCTAAGGCCCTTTATTTTAGGACAAAGTCCTAAAACTGCTTTCTTATCCACAATTTAAGGTGGAAAATTAAAGCCCCACATTCCTCATTTTCTTTCTTCAAGTTCTTTTGTGTACTCTCAAGTAACCAACAAACTCCTTTATGGTCTTTATTTTCACAGAAGTGTTCTAAACCAGCACCACTTGACCTAAAGTATAGCCTTTTCTAATCACTTGATTTTCTCATAATCATTTAACCAACTACTTTTCCATTGTATGGAACAGACAACCAGTGTCACATTACTACTTGCAACAGGGTTATTAAGGAAGTTAAATTTAATAAGATCAAGGAACCAATTCCAGATATCCCAGAAAATATTTGGATAATACATCCTCAAGTTTTTATTTCTCTTGAGCCACTTTAGGATCAATGTCAGTGTCAGGGTTGCAAAGCCACAATTTTACAATATGGAATAAGACTTGTTACACAAATTATAAAAATTCCACATCCAAAGTGTTTGGCAAATTTACAGGAACTCGTTGCCTCTCATCTGGTGGTGGATTAGAAGTCACTGTAGGTTAGCAGAGATGGCAGTCAGGAAGAAAAGTTATGCATGGAGCAAAGGAAGACAAGGCAAACTGGAATCTTTGCAAATTAACTGGAATCAGTGTCTCACCACCTCGGTCTGAGTCATGTGGGAGTTCTGAAGAAGCCGACTTCTTTTTTCTACAGTCTGCACGTACCTGGCCCAAATGCAAAGTAAACTGGAGGAAGAGGTCCGATGGCATCTGGGTGAGCTGCAGTGCTGATGGCTGCCCAAGGCCACCAGTTCAGTCCCAAATGCATGCACTTCAGGAATGCGTCTGATATGTACCAACCATCCAAACATAGCAGAGGCCACCCACCTTCCACTTTCCAAATCCTAAGTAAATTTTTCTTGCTGCCAACAGCCATACAGGGAAAGGAATTCTGGAAAATCTAGTTCTAGAATCACCACAGTTGTTGTTTAGTCATTGCGTTCAACTCTTTTGTGACCCCATGATTATACAGTTTGCCAGGCTCCTCTGTCCACAGGATTTCCTAGGCAAGAACACTGGAGTGAGCAGCCATTTCCTTCTCCAGGGGATCTTCCTGACCCAGGGATTGAATCTGCGTTTCCTGAGGATTCTTTAATACTCAGCCACCTGGGAAGCCCGATCACCACAGCAAGCAAAGCCATAAAATGTGAGAAATATTTTTCTATATATATATATATTTTCTAATGAACTTAACTTCATGAAGTTGAATACTCTCAAGCTTGCAGTCTGTATACTTTCAATCATACTGGGAGTCACTGTCTAGATTTTGAGGAAGTAAGTAAGTGTTAGTGGTTCAGTTGTATCAGACTCTTTGCAAGCCCACCAGACTCCTCTGTCCATGGGATTCTCCAGGCAAGAATACTGAAGTGGGTTGCCATTCTTTTCCCCAAGGGATCTTCCCTACCCGGGGAGCGAACCTGGGTCGCCTGCATTGCAGGTGGATGCTTTACCCTCTGAGCCACCAGGGAAGCCAGGTCACTGCTGCTTACCACTCATGATCTTAACATTTTCCCACTTAATAATTTCTTCCACACATGTGACCAAAAAAGTTAGGAAAAATGCAGCAACCCTGCTGGCAAGGTTCCAGGTTCCCTACATCCTTCGGCACCAACCCACTATGACAATCGTTAATAGTCATGTGTGTGTGTGTTTTACATATCTTTGCCTCTACATGTTTCAGTCTGGATATTTTTCTCTGCTCTTTTTTTTAGTTTAGTAATTTTCTTCACTTATATTTACCTTCTGTAAAGCCTTCTACTGACTTTCACATTTTAATTTCTAAAATTATGTTTATGTATATAATTTAAAATTTTCTATTGGTTATTTTTCATGCTTGTCAGATCAGATCAGATCAGTCTCTCAGTCGTGTCCGACTCTTTGTGACCCCATGAATCGCAGCACGCCAGGCCTCCCTGTCCATCACCAACTCCCGGAGTTCACTGAGACATCCATCAAGTCAGTGATGCCATCCAGCCATCTCATCCTCTGTCGTCCCCTTCTCCTCCTGCCCCCAATCCCTCCCAGCATCAGAGTCTTTTCCAATGAGTCAACTCTTCACATGAGGTGGCCAAAGTGCTGGAGCTTCGGCTTTAGCATTCCTTCCAAAGAAATCCCAGGGCTGATCTCCTTCAGAATGGACTGGTTGGATCTCCTTGCAGTCCAAGGGACTCTCAAGAGTCTTCTCCAACACCACAGTTCAAAAGCATCAATTCTTCAGCGCTCAGCTTTCTTCACAGTCCAACTCTCACATCCATACAATGACCACTGGAAAAACCATAGCCTTGACTAGACAAACCTTTGTTGGCAAAGTAATGTCTCTGCTTTTGAATATGCTACCTAGATTGGTCATAACTTTCCTTCTAAGGAGTAAGTGTCTTTTAATTTCATGGCTGCAGTCACCATCAGTAGTGATTTTGGAGCCCAGAAAAATAAAGTCTGACACTGTTTCCACTGTTTCCCCACCTATTTCCCATGAAGTGATGGGACCAGATGCCATGATCTTCGTTTTCTGAATGTTGAGCTTTAAGCCAACTTTTTCACTCTCCTCTTTCACTTTCATCAAGAGGCTTTTGACTTCCTCTTCACTTTCGGCCATAAGGGTGGTGTCATCTGCATATCTGAGGTTATTGATATTTCTCCCGGCAATCTTGATTCCAGCTTGTGTTTCTTCCAGTCCAGCGTTTCTCATGATGTACTCTGCATATAACTTAGCTCTCTGCAAAAGTTCTCAATATTGTCTTATATTTCATTTAATATATGCAGTATATTATTTTAGTCTTACCTTTTAACTGTACTCATTATCTGAATAAACTGTGGATCTGTTCTTACTGTATATTTTATTTTCTTTAAATTGTGATTATGTTATCTTGAGTTTTGTATATCTAGTTACTTTTGATTAGGTATCTTCCAGTGTTGTTGTTCAGTCGCTCAGTCACGTCCGACTCTTTGCGACCCCATGGACTGCAGCACACCAGGCTTCCCTGTCCTTCATCATCTCCCAGGGCTTGCTCAAATTCATCCATTGAGTCAGTGATTTCATCCAACCATCTCATCCTGTTGCCCTCTTCTCCTCCTACCTTCAGTCTTTCCCAGCATCAGGGTCTTTTCAAATGAGTCAGCTCTTTGCATCAGGTGGCCAAAGTATTGGAGATTCAGTTTCAGTATCAGTTCTTCTAATGAATATTCAAGATTGATTTTCTTGAATATTAACAATATTATTAATTATATATAATTATATTATTATAATATTAATAATAATACTCTTAATATAATTAATATTATCAATTAATAATAATGATAATAATAATAACTGGTTTGATCTCCTTGCTATTCAAGGGACTCTCAAGAGTCTTCTCCAACATCAGAACTCAGAAGCATCAATTCTTTGGCATTCAGCCTTCTTTACGGTCCAACTCTCACATCCACACACAACCACTGGAAAAACCGTAGCTTTGACTAGATAGGCCTTTGTTGGCAAAGTAATGTCTCTGTTTTTTAATACGCTATCTATGTTGATCATAGCTTTTCTTCCATGGAGTAAGTGTCTTTTAATTTCAAGGCTGCAGTCACCATGTGCAGTGATTTTGGAGCCCAAGAAAATAATGTGTCACTGTTTCCATTGTTTCCCCATCTATTTGCCATGAAGTGATGGGACCAGACGCCATGATCTTCATTTACTGAATGTTGAATTTTAAGCCAGATTTTTCACACTCCTCTTTCATCTTCAAGAGGCTCTTTAGTTCCTCTTTGCTTTCTGCCATGAGAGTGGTGTCATCTGCATATCTGAAGTTATTGGTATTTCTCCCGGCAATCTTGATTCCAGCTTGTGCTTCATCCAGCCAGGCATTTCGCGTGATGTACTCTGCATTAGGTATTTTAAAATGTACACATAATTCGATTCTTGGTTATAATTTTCCTACATATAGTATTTGCATTTCCTTCTGGTAAGTGGCTAAGTTAGAACGGATTCAGTTCAGTTCAGTTGGTCAGTCATGTCTGACTCTTTGCAACCCCATGAATCACAGCACGCCAGGCCTCCCTGTCCATCACCAACTCCTGGAGTTCACCCAAACTCATGTCCATCGAGTTGGTGATGCAGTCCAGCCATCTCATCCTCTGTTGTCTGCTTCTCCTCCTGCCCCCAATCCCTCCCAGCATCAGGGTCTTCTCCAGTGGGTCAAACTCTATTTTTGGAGCCCCCAAAAATAGTCTGACACTGTTTCTACTGTTTCCCCATCTATTTCCCATGAAGTGATGAAATCAGATGCCATGATCTTAGTTTTCTGAATGTTGAGCTTTAAGCCAACTTTTTCACTCTCCTCTTTTCACTCTCAGCAAGAGGCTTTTTAGTTCCTCTTCACTTTCTGCCATAAGAGTGGTGTCATCTGCATATCTGAGGTGACTGATATTTCTCCCAGCAATCTTGATTCCAGCTTGTTTTTCTTCCAGCCCAGCGTTTCTCATGATGTACTCTGCATATAAGTTAAAGAAGCAGGGTGACAATAAACAGCCTTGATGTACTCCTTTTCCTATTTGGAACCAGTCTGTTGTTCCATGTCCATGTCCATGTTCTAATTGTTGCTTCCTGACCTGCATACAGGTTTCTCAAGAGGCAGGTCAGGTGGTCTGGTATTCCCATCTCTTTCAGAATTTTCCACAGATTATTGTGTTCCACACAGTCTAAGGCTTTGCCCTAGTCAATAAAGCAGAAATAGATGTTTTTCTGGAACTCTCTTGCTTTTGCAATGATCTAGCGGATGTTGGCAATTTGATCTCTGGTTCTTCTGCCTTTTCTAGCAAGGATTGATCCATATCAAATATATAAAGGTCTAAGAAGTTATAATAATAACAAAAATACTTTCCTTTGGTGGCACTGAAGATTCCTACAGCAAAAATATTTTTCTAAAATAAATTAATAAGAAAAAGTATATATTTATCATGATTCTCTATAAACTGTACTAAAAGCTAACCAAATGACTCATTAAATGTTTTTTTCCAATGGAGAATTATAGCTAACAAGTAGAAGAAAAACATGAGAATTGAAAAACATCATTTGTAGACTCTAATGAAATTATTAAAAACAAAACAATTTTGCTGAAATTAATAGAGTGAAATGCTGATGGGGAAATTAACAATGAAAGTAAAGATAAAAATTAGTTTATCAGTTTGATAAAAAGGGGTATGTGTCTCATGAACACATGTTATAAAGAAGTCCATGTAACCACCATTAGAGATGTATTGCTCGTCCAAATTGATCCTAAATCTAATAAAATCTCTAAATATAATCACCAGTTCAAATACACTGGTGACTAACAGTCAGATAAACATAAAGTAGAAGATATTACACATATATTTAAAAGATCAGTGGAAAAAATTCAAGGTGGGGAGATGTCAGGGAATAGAAGTTTTAAAGACATAAAATTATAAAAAGTGTGAACAGCTTACTGTAGTAGATAAACTGTACATATCTGATAAGCAGTTTTTAATCCAGGATGTGAGTTATTTATTTGTATAATTTGGTTAGTGATATCTTTTTACAAAAGGTAGAATACTTTTGCAAATTGTCACATATCTAACATTAACTTATGCACAGAATCTTATGAATATATCTGATTGATTTGAAAACAAATTACTCCTAAAATTTTAGTAATTTTAGTAATTTTCCAATTCTTTGTCCCTTTTTTACCAGTCTCAATATGTTTATACAAATGTAACTTATTTGTAAATGCTGTGTGCATGCAGCAATTGCTGATATTAAAATATTAATGAGTTACATTTCTTAACTCAAAAGCTCCCTACAAGTTAATACAAATAAATGTTATATTTCTTCTTGTGAGTTTATATTAGGATGTAAACTCCAAAGCAAGCCACACTGAAATTTTTAAAGTTCTTTTTATCCTCAATGGAAATACACTGATGTTACACACTTCAAAAGCAGAAAAGTTCAATGGAGAGAATTTTATATTGATATATAGAGAATAAAGGGGCAGAAAAAATCTCCTACAGCATCTCTGAAATCACCTGAGATTCGCTTGAAATTTTATTTCACTGAGATGAGATTCTGGGAAATGTGTAATGCCACTAATGTGAGGTTCACACACGCATTCACTTCATTTCTGCCAGTAACCCTTTAAACACCCTCAGTTATTTCTGCACATAACCATCCATTATGAGACACAGATATTTTTATATGCCCATTCCAAGGCAAGAGAATATACTATTCATGACAGGAAATACTAGTTTTTATGGCCTGAGGCCTAAAAGGAATTAGTGTATTCTAAACTTAGCAAAATCAGATGAGGCTAAAATAAATATTACACATTACTCATCTATTTGTGCATTCATTTTAAAATATACTTTTTCTTGGTTAAATATTTGTGAAGCAACTATGTTAGCTGGGTAGTGAATGTTTATTTAGGTACTCATTTAATCATTTGCCAGAAGATAACAGAAATGGGAGAAATAAGGATGGGTTGAAAACAAGGAGAGAAGAGCTGGCTTCTTCAGTTTTGTGCTAACAAGTAACATTTCAACATTTCTTTCTTAAAGAAATCAAAACAGGAAAAAACAGTAGTACTAATTCTCTGAGGAAAAAATAAAAGCCTCATAAATTATTGAAGAGAGAACTGGAGGGGTGGAGTCGATTTTTCTGAAAAGAAATTTTCAATAGCCTAAACATGAGAAAGCTGAGTGCCAAAGAATTGATACTTTTGAACTGTGATGTTGGAGAAAACTCTTGAGACTCCCTTGGACTGCAAGGAGATCCAACCAGTCCATCCTAAAGGAAATCAGTCCTGAATAGTCATTGGAAGGACTGATGCTGAAGCTGAAACTCCAATACTTTGGCCACCTCATGCGAAGAACTGACTCGTTGGAAAAGACCCTGATGCTGGGAAAGATTGAAGACAGGAGGAAACGGGGATGACAGAAAATGAGATAGTTGGATGGCATGCATCGCGGACTCACTGGACATGAACTTGAGTAGGCTCCAGGAGTTGGTGATGGACAGGGAAGCCTGGTGTGCTGCAGTCCATGGATCCACAAAGAGTTGGACACGACTGAGTGACTGAACTAAACTGAAACATGAGAAATATCCAACAGGGCTTGCACATGGCAACCTCCTATATGCAGATGAACTCAACATGGAAGACATACAAAATGATACATGCACACCTGTTACCAGTCAGAGTGCATGGGGGCTGAACTTGGCCTTCATCCCTTCATATGACTGACAGAGTCAGGTCACATAGCTGCCATCCTCAGACCCTCTGCACTATGAACTGCAATAAAAAGACATCTCTGAATATTGTTCACTGTTGCTTAGAACCTTCTGATTTGCATCTTAATTTAGAGTGTGCTTTTTTGCCACAGGCACCGACCCATGATTACAGAAGTTACATGAGAAAAATGACTGAACATGCCAAGGTTTGGCATTTAAGTAGAGGATACTGGGGAAAAAATGCATGGTATTTCTGGAAAATGAATGCAACATCCTGTCTTCCTCTCTTTCCTCCCCAAACTAGTTGGGGAGACTGGGCAATAATGCACTTTCTAAATTTCCATTTACTCTCTATAAGGAGAAACAATACATACATCAGAACAATTTAATGATTTGATTAAATAGCACATATAAAACGTTTAGCATAATGTCCAAATGTGGCAGGCATTCAGAAAGTTTGAGGTATTACTACTAATATTATTGTCATTATCATCAGTCAAGCCTCCAACAGAAAACAAATCCAAATCAAGTGGTTCACAGAAACAGTCATGAAAGACAAATTAGAGATTTGGGCTGGATTCCGGAAGCCAACCAGAGCTGCTGGAGCAAACTGAGTTTAGAAACAATGGAGAAATGCTACCTCTGGTCCTGAAGGGACAAGAGGAGAAAGTGTGTTCCTGGAACACTGTGAGGGCTAGAGTCTGAGCGGACAGGATCTGAGTCATGAAAGCACGCAGGTGCTGCCAGAAGAGGGCTCTGAAGTTAGAAGGTGCAGGTAAGAAAGCCCCACACCCTTCTCCTTCCATCCTCTGAACTCTTGCCAGTGTTGCTCACTAGTTGAAACCAACTGGGTGAACAATTCTAAACCTAGCCCTATGGAAAATTAAATGAGGCAGAAAAGAAGATTAACTTGAAAGGGTAGAGGTAGCAAATTAGTTCATTCTCCACACCCCCATTGGGACATACTAAAAAATTCTTTAATCTATAAGACTTTCTCCCCTACCGCCCCCCAATTCCCATATAAATGTGCATGGTTTCCATGAGAATAAATTAATAATTTTTCTCAACACCACAAAGAAGCAATTTGACTGAATCTGAAATACTTAAATATATTATGAGAATGCATTTAGAATTGAGAAATAAAGCTATCAACAACCAGTTTCCATTATGGTCTCCAATAGCAAGATGTGGATGGTCTTCTAAGGAAAAATAAAATGAAAAACCCATTGAAGTCAGACTCCAAAATAAAGAAGAGCTCAGTTTATGCTCAGAAATTACATAACTCTTCAAACCATGGTGGAGCAGCCCATGCTGAGCTGATAATGAAAGATATTTAAGATACTCTGACCATGGCTAAGAGCAGATACAAGAGAAAAGATATTAAGAACAGGATTTAGGGAGATGTAAAGATAATTTCTTCTTTATCTGTTTCTCTTTGTTGTTTTCATTCTTTCTCTGCCTCGCCCCTTCCCTTACTTTCTCTACCACCTCCCTCTCTCTCTCCTGTAACTAGAGTTCTTAGAATACTATCTCCTAGGTAGGAGACAATCCCTGATTTGGGGAACATTGCCTACAGTTTAGGAGTTACACAAATTTTGCAGAGAAATCAGGTTTACCAGTAAACAAGTTCCATCTGAAGCTTCAAACGCTGTAAGTTAAAAAGCCTTCTTGTACATATTTCAGCCCAAAGAACCACTGAACTTCCTCTAAAAATTGTCCTTTTTTCAAAGAGAAATGAACCACCAGCCAAATGGATATCTACTCATGGAGAAAACTACACATACAGATAAACTACACAAAGATCCGAACCACTTTTCCTCAGGAATCTTTGCATTATAAAGTCATCAGAGGTTCTGCACACAGGAACATAGTTCCAGAAAAGCATGATCGGCGGTTTTAGTTGGAAAGAAGCTGTCGTTTAGAAATCAGGCAAAACAATCTTCAGGGCTTGAGAATGGGCAGGTACCTAGATATCTCACTAAGATATTAAAATTATCTACAAAAAGAGGGAAACATAGAATGTGTAAATAGCTTAATGCTGAAATTATTATTACACATCCTCAAAAATATATATAATTTTGGATCTTGCCTAGAAGAGGATAAAATAAAGTTGTTCTATTTTTTTTTCTCTCCACCCATGTATTAGTTACATATCACCAGTGTATTTATCCTAATAGTTGTCAATCTGATCTCTGTCTAGGCCATGATATACTTCTTGTTTGCAATTCCATTAATAAGAACAAAACAGGCAGTTAAAAAATCATGGACTGCATTGTATGAGACAAAGGATGTGTTGACCAATTATCTGGATATCCATATCAATACTTTAATAAGAAAATTAGCATTTCATTTTATACTGTTTTCTACAGATCATTTTTTACTTTCTCCAACATATGCTGCTTCTCCTTTTCATTTTTGAAAGACAAATTATAAAATAATACCAACCTTTTAGGCAGTTAGGAAGTAATCACAGGTGAGTGGACAAAGAAAATATCATAAACACACATAAGGGAATTTTACTCACTCTTAAAAAGAAAGGGAATCCTGCCATTTGTGACAATTTGGATGGACCTAGAGGCCATTATGCTAAGTGAAATGAGTCAGTTACAGAAGGACAAATATTACATATTCCAATTATATGGAGCATCTAAAATAGTCAAGTTAATAGACTCCGAGAATAGAATGGTGGTTGCCAAGGACTAAAGAAAGGATGAAGAAGTGAGCAGTTAGTGTTCAATGGATGTAAGTCTAGTTATACAAGATGAACAAGTTCTAGAGACCTGTTGTGCAGCATTTTGCCTATAGATAACAACACTGTACTGTGCACTTAAATTTTTTTTTCCCCCAGTGGAAGATCTCATTTCATGTGTTCTTACCACAAAACCAAAGGGTTTCCCAGGTGGCTCAGTGGTAAAGAATCGGCCTGCCAGTGCAGGAGACACAAGAGATGTTAAATTCAATCCCCAGGTCAGGAAAATCCCCTTGCAGAGGAAATGGCAACTCACTCCAGTATTCTTGCCTGGGAAATCCCATGGACAGAGGAGCCTGGTGGGATAAAGCTCATAGGGTTGCAAAGAGTCTAACACAACTGAGTGACCAAGCATGTATGCATGCACTGCAAAACCAAACCAAACTAAAGCAAAAACCAAAGGGACACAAGGAAACTATTAGAGGAGACATACATGTCAATTACCTTTATTGTGGTGATGGTTTTTTGAAGTCTGCCTAAGTCCACATTCAGAGCATTGTCTGCAGGCTTTTTGTATATCAATTGCATATCTGAATAATGCTGTTTTAAAAAGACATATTTTTAAAAAGAATCAAATGCTAATAGTCAAATAATACACCTGGTAATTTCTTCTTCCTGTAACGATGTGTATCACATCTGTACACTGGTCAGCCAAAATTGTGTCCAAACTTAGATATAAATAATGATTGACTGAAGTGAAGTGAAGTGAAGTGAAAGTCGCTCTTTCATGTCCAACTCTTTGTGACCCCATGGACTATAGCCTGTCAGGCTCCTCTGTCCATGGAATTCTCCAAGCAAGAATACTGGAGTGGGTAGCCATTCCCTTCTCCAGGGGATCTTCCTAACCAAGGGATTGAACCCAGGTCTCCCACATTGCAGGCAGATTCTTTACTATCTGAGCTTAAACTATTATTGTGGGATTCTGAGTAATAATCTATGTGCACTATATTCATTGGCAGGGAAAGTAACTGAGCATGCATGCATGCACCACAAAACCAAACCAAACTAAAACAAAAACCAAAGGAAAACAAGAAAACTATTGGAGGAGATATACATGTCAATTACCTTTATTGTGGTGAGATTTTATGGAGTCTGCATAAGTCCAAATCTGTAACTCTTAATTAATATTTCTTATATTACAATAAGAGATTGTATACTGAATGTTTCAAATTTAATTTAAAAGCTTGTCTTTCTTCCAGGTTTCTATACAGAGCAGAAGAGAACTCTTGAGGCTCCACCTACCTAAATGTCTAATAGTACCGATAACTCGTTAATATTAATGAACGATCTCAAATAATCTTGCTTGAGCAACAATTGTATTTCAATTTCAATAATTTTATCCTTTATAAACCCCAAATATAAGCCTATAAATAATGAAGCAAACTAAAATCTATTGTTTGCAATCTTACTGTAGATCCAGATCTGGTGTAATTATTCTTATCTAGCTTACCAAATTGACTTAGGCACTGCAGTTGACTGAATTTCTTACTACTTTATGAAGCCTCCTCAATCAATAAGGAAACAATAAAACAGGTAAATATATTATTTAATGTTTCCAAGCCACATTTAAAAGATAATTAATGGATACAAGACTTATTTTAGCAGTTTCTTGGGTTCATGGATTGCTATATCCACTGATAACACATCAAACATACGCATAAACATCTACACAGTCTATCTAATGCATACTATGAATGTGTTCTTTTTACCTGTTGATTGGTTTTCTATAAAAGGTGCCTTCCCATCTTTCTTCATACAGCTAGCCAAAAAGTTGGTAACACTCCAGTGACGACTGTGGTAAAGAAGAAAAAATCTGGGAGCCAGAAAAACAAGTGTGCATACACATGCAAGCACATAGAATGCAGATGGCAAGACAAGGCATTGTTACTGAACACGGAGGATAGCAAGATTCCACCCCATTATCATCCCATTCTCTATACATGGACATCACCAGATGGTCAACACCGAAATCAGATTGATTATATTCTTTGCAGCCAAAGATGGAGAAGCTCTATACAGTCAGCAAAAACAACACCAGGAGCTGACTGTGGCTCAGACCATGAACTCCTTATTGCCAAATTCAGACTTAAATTGAAGAAAGTAGGGAAAACCACTAGACCATTCAGGTATGACCTAAATCAAATCCCCTATGATTATACAGTGGAAGTGAGAAATAGATTTAAGGGCCTAGATCTGATAGATAGAGTGCCTGATGAACTTTGGAATGAGGCTCGTGACATTGTACAGGAGACAGGGATCAAGACCATCCCCATGGAAAAGAAATGCAAAAACGCAAAATGGCTGTCTGGGGAGGCCTTACAAATAGCTGTGAAAAGAAGAGAAGTGAAAAGCAAAGGAGAAAAGGAAAGATATAAACATCTGAATGCAGAGTTCCAGAAAATAGCAAGAAGAAATAAGAAAGCCTTCTTCAGCGATCAATGCAAAGAAATAGAGGAAAACATCAGAATGGGAAAGACTAGAGATCTCTTCAAGAAAATCAGAGACACCAAAGGAACATTTCATGCAAAGATGAGCTCGATAAAGGACAGAAATGGTATGGACCTAACAGAAGCAGAAGATATTAAAAAGAGATGGCAAGAATACACAGAAGAAGTATACAAAAAAGATCTTCATGACCCAGATAATCACGATGGTGTGGTCACTGACCTAGAGCCAGACATCCTGGAATGTGAAGTCAAGTGGGCCTTAGAAAGCATCACTATGAACAACACTAGGGAAGGTGATGGAATTCCAGTTGAGCTATTCCAAATCCTGAAAGATGATGCTGTGAAAGTGGTGCACTCAATCTGCCAGCAAATTTGGAAAACTCAGCAGTGGCCACAGGACTGGAAAAGGTCAGTTTTCATTCCAATCCCAAAGAAAGGCAATGCCAAAGAAGGCTCAAACTACCGCACAATTGCACTCATCTCACACGCTAGTAAAGTAATGCTCAAAATTCTCCAAGCCAGGCTTTAGCAATATGTGAACCGTGAACTTCCTGATGTTCAACCTGGTCTTAGAAAAGGCAGAGGAACCAGAGATCAAATTGCCAACATCCACTGGATCATTGAAAAAGCAAGAGAGTTCCAGAAAAGCATCTATTTCTGCTTTATTGATTATGCCAAAGCCTTTGTGTGGATCACAATAAACTGTGGAAAATTCTGAAAGAGATGGGAAT
>NW_011494835.1:3263508-3266313 GCF_000754665.1 Bison bison bison
AACGCTGGACTGGAAGAAACACAAGCTGGAATCAAGATTGCCGGGAGACATATCAATAACCTCAGATATGCAGATGACACCACCCTTATGGCAGAAAGTGAAGAAGAACTCAAAAGCCTCTTGATGAAAGTGAAAGTAGAGAGTGAAAAAGTTGGCTTAAAGCTCAACATTCAGAAAACGAAGATCATGGCATCCGGTCCCATCACTTCATGGGAAATAGATGGGGAAACAGTGGAAACATGTCAGGCTTTATTTTTCTGGGCTTCAAAATCACTACCGATGGTGACTGCAGCCACGAAATTAAAAGACGCTTACTCCTTGGAAGGAAAGTTATGACCAACCTAGATAGCATATTCAAAAGCAGAGACATTACTTTGCCCACAAAGCTTCGTCTAGTCAAAGCTATGGTTTTTCCTTTGGTCATGTATGGATGTGAGAGTTGGACTGTGAAGAAGGCTGAGCGCCGAAGAATTGACGCTTTTGAACTGTGGTGTTGGAGAAGACTGTTGAGAGTCCCTTGGACTGCAAGGAGATCCAACCAGTCCTTTCTGAAAGAGATCAGCCCTGGGATTTCTTTGGAAGGAGTGATGCTGAAGCTGAAACTCCAGTACTTTGGCCACCTCATGCAAAGAGTTGACTCATTGGAAAAGACTCTGATGCTGGGAGGGATTGGGGGCAGGAGGACAAGGGGATGACAGAGGATGAGATGGCTGGATGGCATCACTGACTCGATGGACGTGAGTCTGAGTGAACTCCGGGAGTTGGTGATGGACAGGGAGGCCTGGCGTGCTGCGATTCATGGGGTCGCAAAGAGTCGGACAGGACTGAGTGACTGATCTGATCTGATCTGATCATCCCATTCATCTGGATACGTTACAATTGTATTTACCCACAATGTATACTTCCTAGATGGTGCTAGTGGAAAAGAACCCACCTGCCAATGAGGAGATGTAAGAGTTGTGGGCTGGAGGTCGGGAAGAGGGCGTAGCAACCCACTCCAGTATTCTTGCCTCAAGAATCCCATGGGCAGAGGATCCTGGCGGGCTCCTCTGTGATCCATAGGGTCACAAAGAGTCAGACGGACAGTACTGAAGCGACTTCGCACGCTCACACATGGTCCTAAAAGTCTTCATATATCTTCTAAATATTTATTAGTTGTCCTTAAAACTCTAGTAAGATACTCATGAAACTTAGTTATTGAAAAAAAAAGACATACTATGTATTTTGGAAGGAGTGTGGGAATCAGTTTGTTGTAATAATTGCTTTTGGAAAATGACCACAATGAATAAATGGTAATTGCTTTCCTGAGCTGATTAGTTTTAATTTTGAAGTATTTTGAATTCTAGTGTTTCTTTCTGGCCGCCCTCCTGCTCACTACTACTGAAACCACACAGGAGTCTTTCCTTTAATTAATTAGGGTGTAATTAAACAGCAGGTACCTACACAGAAGCTGGAGAGTTGCTTCCATCTGTTCTTCAGGGTCTCCGGGCGGTGACAAGAGTTCCCCCACGAATTTTACCTTAAGCGGTTTTTGTATTTTAATTTTCAGCTATCTCTTTTATAAATTGTTCTTATGATTTCGCTTGATAATTTAACACTTCAAAATTGGAGCCCCTCCAGCATTTACCCTGAAAACATACAAAAAGGGATTATGAAGGGGAGGAGAGAATGTCTTTTATAAAATTCACATTGGCAAACACAATTTAAAAAGTATGTAATTCACTTATTAATGTAAAACAGTGGGCAGACACCATTTCATGAGAGCAATCAATTTTAATTTGAAGATACGCAGGCTTCATAGACATGGAGAAGATTGACAATATTCCAGAATGTAGAGGGTGGGATGAGTTTTAGGGGAGGCATATATTAGTATCTTATTTTTAGCTTGGAAGAGTCCCCAAACTTCCAAAATGAGAAATGTAATTTGTGCTAAAAAAAAAAAAAAAAAAGTTTCCAGAAACAAGAAGTAAAAACAGTAACACTTGGTTCTCAGATAACAGGATACACATATCACTTGCTAATGTATATTCTAATTTTTAATGTATCTCTCATATTTCTTCAACAAAACTGCAAGATTCCGGAGAAGACATCTCCTTTGATTCATTTCTTTATCCCCACAGAAGACACTGAAGTGCTCAGTGGCTAGTTGCTGAATGGTAACAATTCAATCAGCTATTTATTTCCTGCCCATTATATAAACCCTACTTTGCCTCTTGATCATATAGTACGTTTATACCTGGGAAAGGCTAGTGCTTTGAATGGTTGTAGAGGTCAGAGCTTGGTTCACTTTGAAAATAAAACTGAAGCATTCTAGTTATGTTTTCAGGACATTTACCTCTCAAAGAAAAGATTTTGATGAATATCATGCAGGGTAGGGTATTGGGGATGGGACGACAAAAATAAAGGAAATCCGTAAGGTCTGAGGAGAAGGAAATGGCAACCCACTCCAATATTCTTGCCTGGAAAATTCCATGGACAGAGGAGCCTGGTAGGCTACAGTCCATGGGGTTGCAAAAAGTCGGACACGACTTAGCAACTTCACTTCACTCATTTCACTCACTTCATACTTTATCACTGGAGAAGGAAATGGCAACCCACTCCAGTATTCTTGCCTGGAAAATACCATGAACAGAGAAGCCTGGTGGGCCATGGTCCATGGGGTCGCGGAGAGTCGGACACGACTGAAGTGACTGAGCATGCATGCATAAGGTCTGAGTTTATAATAGAAGCTTATTTTGTCTGGATATTAGAAAAACAAATTTATTTGCCTACAGCAGTAAGTTAAAACAATGCCACACTTTAAGA
>NW_011494835.1:3266413-3273609 GCF_000754665.1 Bison bison bison
CACACTTTAAGAACCAAAAACACAATTATTGATTACAATTTATTATTAAAGTAAACCATCATTCATTGATTCAATAAATACATGTTAACTTATGTGGTGACTAAACACAAACTAGGGCTTCCCTGGTGGCTCAGAGTTTAAAGCATCTGCCTGCAATGCGGGAGACCTGGGTTTAATCCCTAGGTCAGGAAGATCCCCTGGAGAAGGAAATGGCACTCCACTCCAGTATTCTTGCCTGGAGAATCCCATGGACAGAGGAGCCTGGTGGGCTACAGTCCACGGGATCGCAAAGAGTTGGACACGACTGAGTGATTTCACTTTCACTTTAAACACAAACAAATCCCCGCACACATAGAATATAGGCCTTTGTTAAAACTGACAAAATGTTTTTGGGACAAAGAAACTGCAAAAGAGTAAACAGCAAAATAGCTGTAGTAGAGTGTTTTGCCCAATCAAGCAGACAAGGAAATAACCACTGACTTGAGATGAGAAGAGTGAGTCAGACTTGACCAGGGGGAAAAGGAAGTTTCTGAGCCAAGGGAACAGCACGGGCAGAAACTGTAGGTTTCCACAGAACGAGAAGGCTGTTGTGGTTGGTCAGTGAAGGGCAATGGCAGATTCAGCCAAGAGGGTGGTGGCAGTAGGGATGGATTGATGCAAATTACAGACAGACATACCAGTATTTTTACATGATGTTATGATGGTTTCTACACTTCTCTGAGTTTCATCAATTTTAAATACACACACAAAACCTGACTTGTGAAGGGCAAATAAAGTTTAATATGAACAAGATTTTACATGGTACACGTGAAAGAATGACTTCTGTTACCTAAGGTTTCCTTGCCATTAAAAATCAAAAGGCTATAAATTTAATGCAAAGGAAAGATTAGAAATCTATGCTGTCAGCAGGTGAGCAGAATCAGCTTTATAAAAATTAAAGAGAAGCTGAAGAAGTTATTGAGGTCAATATAGTTAATATGTGTGTGAGCAGTGATAATATAACAATCTGATTAAATGAATATGCTTAATATTGGTGATCTTAACACAAACCTTATAGCAACAACCATCCATAGGCACCTAAAATTGCAAATGAAATATAATTTGCCCAAATTAAAGTATAGTAGAAGTGATTGATGATTTGATCTATTGCAAAGATTAATAATTTTAAGACATGACATTATACATAACAGACATAAGTTATTAAAGGTTATTAACACTATACATTTTGAGATAGAAACAAAACAGAAAAGTTAATTAGGAAATTTGAAAGCAATAAAATACAAAATTCAGACTAGAAAAAAATGATTTCAATGATTCTTAACCATAACTTACCCATTATATAGGATAAAATGACAGTCTATTTCTAAAATTAAGCATTCTATAGATACAGAAAATGATTGCATGATTGCAAGTGACACAATAAATTGTGTGTGTGTGTGTGTGTGTGTATGCTGTTGATGGTGTTATTGTTTACTTGCTCAGTCACATCCAACTCTTTGGTGACCCCATGGGCTGTAGCCCACCAGGCTTCTCTGTCCATGGGATTTCCCAGGCAAGAATCCTGGACGGGGTTGCCATTTCCTTCCCCAGCGGATCTTTCCGACCACGGATTGAACCTGTGTCTCCTGCATTGGCAGGCAAATTCCTTACTGGGGAGCCACCAGGAAAGTCCTGTGTGTTTGTGTTACCATGTGGGTTATTATATGGTACTGAATGATGCAGTTATACTAGTAAATTTTACAGAAAAGATCAAGACTCAAATATTATCTAACTAGTTAGAAAGCTAACTATTATTATGGCCATAATACATGTAAGATGGCAAAATTACTGAAATTCACCTGCTAGAATGAATTTTGGAACAAAGACGTTATAAAAGATGAACACTTCGGCTAATTCTCCAGTTGTTACACAGTATGTATTATAATTTAAATACAGTGATAGAGGATGCTGATAGTTTTAGTACCACGCATCTCTAGCCCTATTTCAGGTTTTCAAAGTCAACTCTCAGTTTTCATTCTTTATCCCATTTTAGACTACTACATTTGTACCACTACTTATTGATTCAACAAGTGACTTAAGGTAGATAGCGGAAGGATTTAGCTCTTTTGCAACATTGTCTCCCTTCACTTTCTCTCCATACTATCACCTATTCATAACATTTAATTAATTCAGACAGATATTACATTGTTATGATTATGCAAATGTCATTCACCATTAAATCCTGTAGTTTTGTGTTCTCATTTGTAAACATATACAGTGAATAGAACATCCAGAAGTTACTCATTGCTTGAGTTTCATCTACTTGTCTGTATATGCTATGATTGATATTCTTCCTCCACCTATTCCAATAGATTTTTAAAATATCTGTTCTCAAATATGAAATATTTCCAAATGCCTCAACTGTTTTATCAGTTCTACAGACTTTATCACTTACCTAGCAGAAACAACTTCCTTATCCAAGTCAGATTTTTAATAAGAACTTTACTCTTTTTGCATGAATCCTCTCCATTTTCCCCATTACTTATCTTTTTTTCTGGAAAACTTCTTATTCCTTTTCCAATACGAATTCTATGCTGTCCCAAAGTCATCAGGAACTTCACTCAACATTTTCATGGCTTGGTTATCTGTTTCCTCAGTTTCTAACTTTGAATCTATTCCCTTGTTCAAATGGAGTACACTTTGAAGCATATATTGTAACTTTCCCTTGTTCTACTTCACGTTAATAATGACTTTGAGTGTAGAATTCAAGATTTTAAATCATTTTTGTTGCAGAATATAGAGGTATTGCTCTATTGTCTTCTAGTGAAGTTCAGGATTCTCGTGTGTGTCTTAGCTGCTCAGTTGCATCTGGCTCTTCGTGACCCCATGAACTGTAGCCCGCCAGGCTCCTCTGTCCATGGAATTCTCCAGACAATACTGGAGTGGGTTGCTATTTCTTCTTACTTGTTTTTGATTCTCAAGTCTTTGCCTGAGACAAGTATTGCTCTTATTTGGGGATCTTTTATTTTATCTCTAGTGTTAAAAATTCACGATGATGTGATTTAGCATTTATATTTCATCTTTTGTACTGTGGGACACTTACTATATGAAGACTAATGCTTTGAGTTCTGGAAATGCTCTTTTATTTCTCTGATACTTTCCTGTCTTTCAGTTTCTTAAAAAATATGTGAGACTCTCCCCTCTGAATTGATATTCTAATATCCATATATACACATGGATATATCCAAATATATATGATTGTTGCAAGGATCAAGTGAAATAATGTGCAAGTATTTAATAAAAGTCAGACACTGTAATCCATACCTTTTGTTTTCCAATGTTCTGAGTACCACATGTACCTACACCAAAGCCAATGAACTAATGGGTGAACACTCCCAATTGAAAGGCATCCCTGCTACTTGAGTTTTGCTTTCATGAGATCCATCTGTAGGCCAGATATCAAGAGAGTACAAAGATTATTCTCTGGACTTTTACCTGCTATCCCCTGGTCTCATATATTTGTACAGTCTTAACTGACAGAGGATGAGATGACTGGTTGGCATCACTGACTCGATGGACGTGAGTCTCAGTGAACTCCGGGAGTTGGTGATGGACAGGGAGGCCTGGTGTGCTGCGATTCATGGGGTCGCAAAGAGTCGGACACGACTGAGTGACTGATCTGATCTGAACTGATCAAATTTTATTTGCTTTTTTATGACGTATGTATGACTGCTTCTAGAAAAATCTCTTGCCATTTTTCAGCCATATTTTTTCTATATCTGTGTAGTATTTTCTTGCACTTTGTGTCATTTGTAGTCTCTATATTTACAGGAAACCATTTTCCTAATATTAGGGTAAAATTATTCACCAATCCACTATTTTCTCAGAAATAATTTGTGTTCTGATAGAACAACGATTATAATATTATACCTACAATACATACCTAATGCCAGGGAAGTGTTATTGAAGAATAACTGTCGATACTCCAAGATATACAAATATAAAATAATTTTTAAGATAATTGAAAGTAAAAGTTAAGCAGGTGATACTGTCTGATTCAGCTGATACGGTAATAAATTTCCAAAAAGATGATGCAAAATTTAAAAATTAAACCATGGAATATGTCATTTGGTATGTAGCTTAATTGAATCACTAAGAATGATTGTATTTGGCTAAGAAACATATGAATTTTGCCCCCACACTTTTTTTAAGTCTTTACAAATGAATATGTTCTATATAAATTGATATTTAAGCATACAGCAATATGATGATAAAGATTCTAGAATTTTATTATTCTTGCCACTTTTATAATATTGTTTAGAGTTTAAAATTTGAGTATTTCCTATATGGCAACATTTGTAGATGCTAAGCTGCAAATTTGTGGTCTCTTGTTAGTGAAACAAAAGACATATTTCAAACATACTGTGATAATTGTCACACCTCCTTTTCCACGTCAAAACTGCTTTGCATCTCTATTCTTCTTTTGCACTTTTTAATTTAAAATTTCTGTGTATGCCTTCATCTTATCATCTCATCTTCTTTCATATACATTTCTCTTAATTCTGGGAGGTCTTTCATTGTTTAAAATAAGCTTGCCCTGTTATTCTCTTGCTCTCCTTCTCTCAATTCTGTACTTGTTCTGTCTTGATTTATGCTCTAAAAGACATGCTCCCAAGGACTGTACTCCCAAGGTCAGGGCTTGGTGCTGCCCAGGCTTATACGTTGTTCTGTCCGTGTTAAGCGAGAAGAGGAGATAAGAGGCTACAGGGAGTTCAGCTTTCCCTCCACTTTCCCTCTCTGCTGTGGGCCATGTTTCTCTCAGCGGCTGATTGCTGAGTAGCCTCTGTGCCCACTGGGGCCCTCTGTTTCTTTCCCTCTCTTCTTCAGATCTATAGCTGGGAAGAGGGAAAACATTCTTTGTTGGTTTATTTACTGCTACTTAAACCTTTGAAAACAATCCTTTATTTTACATTATTTGATAAAATGCTAGTGCTCATCTTTCCTGTCCTGACAACTCATTAAAAAACTACTTATTTTCTTAAGTCATAATTACATATCAATGTATCTCTCTGTATCTATCCATCATCTAACCTCTTCCTTTTATCTCAAGCTCTCTTTCACTAGGAAACCCACAATTTCTAGAAGTAAAGTGAATATAATATGACTTTGACACTCAGGTACAATATTTCTCTGAAATTCCCCTATGACCTTCTGTAATCTCAAGCCAATGATATTATTTATGACTTCCTTCTTAATATTTCTTAGGTGATTAGCCCTGAAGATCACTTGTTTATGAATACTCTTTTCTTCATTGTTCTCTTTTAATTCCCTTTCATCTTTCTCTTTTCATGGCTCTACCGTCTTTCCTCTGTCTCTTCAATGTGACACTTTTCAAAATTCTACTCATCCTTCCAGGTACTCTCTTGGACCTAATGATCACAGGTAAATCTCCAAACCTGTGCCATTTGCTGAATTCTGTATCTCATTTAACTGTATAACACTTTCACCATCACTCCTTCTCAAAACCTAGAATCACCTTAACTTCTTCTTTTCTCCCTTTACATAAACTCAAATGACTTACTTTCATATCTATCTCAACGTCATCTCTTTCCTTTCCCTCTTCCTTCAGCCGAGTGAAGGCGTTATTTCTTCTATTGATATATTGTATTGTTAATATTATAGGTATTTCCTCCCAGATTTTTCTAACTACAGTTTTTCCTGGGTGCTATGATTTCCAGTGCTGATTACACTGCTCAAGATTCCTTACTGGCTCTCTGTGACATAAATCTAGGTTTCTAAATGTGATGCTAACGACTCAACTTGATTTGGCCCCAATGTGACTCTCCAATTAATCTTAGCCTTCACCAATTTCCTAACTCACTTCACTGTTTTTTCTCAACCTGTCCCCTTCAAGCTGGTATAACTTTCTCCTCTAAATTCATTTCTCAAAAGCATGTCTATATTTGAGATTTAACACTAATCATGCTCTACTTCTTGATCTCCACTCAAAACTAGATTTTTTTTTCCTCCTAGTACTCCAACAACAAAAATATCAACTTTTAAAAATTACTAGCTGCATTCCTTTACAGATATGAAAAGTGCAAATTTATCTCATATATTATTCTGTGTGCAACAGATGACACAAATTATATTATCACTGTATTCCTCAAATGTCTAGCAAAGCACCTAGAAGAATGAGGACCTTCATCTAATTACAGTAATTTATATTTGGATGGGTTCAGTTCACTAGGGCTCACTGAGATGCTTCTATGAATATCGCCAGATTCCCTAAATTCTCAGCATTAAGTCAATTAACCTAATCTTTGGTAATGCTCTCTTCTGTTGTAACCAAAAGCAATGCTGGTGATTGCTCAATGTAATTGAATGTGCCAAAAGTTCAGTTGTTCAGATTCTCCATAGACTACCAAGACAGATGGTCAACTGGCAGGAGCCCAGAAACACTAGTTCTACCTATTAAGAGCCATCTAAACAACTAAATCTTACAAATCCTGACATAACCATTATGTTCTATTATGACAATTTGCTAATAGTCACAACCATTTTCAAATAACAGTATTTCTTAAGGACATGTATTTGGATGGCTGAAAATTACTTTAGAACTTGGATTTTAAGAATCACAACATTTATAATATCTTCTTCCTAGCTTTGTCACTACTTTTACTTTGACATTTTTAGCTAAGTGCTTCATTATGTGGGAGAGGACACTATACCTTGAACTGTTTCAATTCAGTCTTGATTTAAAAATACTAAATTGGAAACTGTGCAATAAAGGACATTTACATCATACCAAAGTTATAAATCAGTCAGTCAGCAAATAAGAGCCCAAGTACCAGAGGCAGGTAATACAAGAATCCAAAATGAATTCTATTCTCAGAGGTGACAGAGTACTGATTCTCTAGCATGCTTGGAGGAGGCCCTGAGGTTAGATCAGCTTGGATGGAATTTCCTGTTTTGCTGCATGAAATTTCCATGATGAAAATGGAAGATGGGAGAAGAAAGGGGGAAGAAAATAATAAAATAAATGAATAGAAAATACCTCACAAAAGTTGCATGGTTTCAAATTCCAGATAGAGTTTTAAATAGAAATAAGTAAAACCACATTAACATGAGATAGCCCTTTCAATTTGGGTTTTATTTTCACTGTGGTGATCATGTTCACACGTGCATTAAAAAAAGGTGAGAATTGAAACAGTAAT
>NW_011494835.1:3273709-3274702 GCF_000754665.1 Bison bison bison
TGTCTAAAAGTTTTTTTTTTTTTTTAATAATGTGAATGGTATTATTTATACTTTCTTATTTCAACAACATAGCAGCAAATCCACAGATTTACAACTTACAGGAAAATATAAGCATTTATCATGAGTATTAAATTCCTATTAGTTCAAATATCTACTGTATTATTCTCATTCGAGAAACATTTTAAAACAAGTAATGATATTAACTATCTAATGGCTGCTGTGTGTGAGGTTAAAATTTTTAGAAGTAAACACAAAAGAATAATATAGGAAATCACACTCTCCAATGTCTATACTATTTTTGAGATTAATTTAAATAAGAAAAAATAAAAACAATACTCCCCCAAAAGAAGATGATGAAGAATATCAGTTTTTCCAATAGCAGATTAAAAAACCACAGGGTGAAAAATTCGTGGCTGTAAAACTGTGAAGGTTTTTATTCTTAGAAGATATAAATCAGGATTACTATTAGGTCAAGAGCATTACACAGAATTTTAAAGAGAGCATTAGAGGGGTAGTAGCTGGCAATCCTTTGTGTTTGTAGCCTAAAAGCAAATTAGATTTGCTTTTTTTCCACCATCGAATATATCCCCAGAATTAGAAAAAAATATGATTTTCTTCCTTGCATTTTTTTTTCTGAATAAACAATTAATGAATAGTAAAACCATCCACCACCCTTGTGAAGGCTTTTGTCTAGGAAATATTTGTGAGCTCTTGTCATGCATTACAGGTACCAACTTCTCAAACTTTATCTAATTGGTCTGGTGCTTATCTTTTTCTCATCATACTATTCTAGCATACATATATATTTTTAAAAATAGGATGGCTCTGTGTTGTATGTCACTTCCAGTATTTATTTATTTATTTTTTTTAGAAACTTGTAGAACACACTGTGGAGAAGGCAATGGCACCCCACTCCAGTACTCTTGCTTGGAAAATCCCATGGAGAGAGGAGCCTGGTAGGCTGCAGTCCATGGGGTCGCTAAGAGTCAGACA
>NW_011494835.1:3274802-3276263 GCF_000754665.1 Bison bison bison
TTTAAGTTCATTGCTTTTAAAAATTACTAGCTGCATTCCTTTACAGATATGAAAAGTGCAAATTTATCTCATATATTATTCTGTGTGCAACAGATGACACAAATTATATTATCACTGTATTCCTCAAATGTCTAGCAAAGCACCTAGAAGAATGAGGACCTTCATCTAATTACAGTAATTTATATTTGGATGGGTTCAGTTCACTAGGGCTCACTGAGATGCTTCTATGAATATCGCCAGATTCCCTAAATTCTCAGCATTAAGTCAATTAACCTAATCTTTGGTAATGCTCTCTTCTGTTGTAACCAAAAGCAATGCTGGTGATTGCTCAATGTAATTGAATGTGCCAAAAGTTCAGTTGTTCAGATTCTCCATAGACTACCAAGACAGATGGTCAACTGGCAGGAGCCCAGAAACACTAGTTCTACCTATTAAGAGCCATCTAAACAACTAAATCTTACAAATCCTGACATAACCATTATGTTCTATTATGACAATTTGCTAATAGTCACAACCATTTTCAAATAACAGTATTTCTTAAGGACATGTATTTGGATGGCTGAAAATTACTTTAGAACTTGGATTTTAAGAATCACAACATTTATAATATCTTCTTCCTAGCTTTGTCACTACTTTTACTTTGACATTTTTAGCTAAGTGCTTCATTATGTGGGAGAGGACACTATACCTTGAACTGTTTCAATTCAGTCTTGATTTAAAAATACTAAATTGGAAACTGTGCAATAAAGGACATTTACATCATACCAAAGTTATAAATCAGTCAGTCAGCAAATAAGAGCCCAAGTACCAGAGGCAGGTAATACAAGAATCCAAAATGAATTCTATTCTCAGAGGTGACAGAGTACTGATTCTCTAGCATGCTTGGAGGAGGCCCTGAGGTTAGATCAGCTTGGATGGAATTTCCTGTTTTGCTGCATGAAATTTCCATGATGAAAATGGAAGATGGGAGAAGAAAGGGGGAAGAAAATAATAAAATAAATGAATAGAAAATACCTCACAAAAGTTGCATGGTTTCAAATTCCAGATAGAGTTTTAAATAGAAATAAGTAAAACCACATTAACATGAGATAGCCCTTTCAATTTGGGTTTTATTTTCACTGTGGTGATCATGTTCACACGTGCATTAAAAAAAGGTGAGAATTGAAACAGTAATTTGATTTAAAAAGACTCTTAACAAAGAACCACTTATTTCTTAAAGTACAAGATGTTTGTGGTCAAGAACATCTACCAGAAGAATATCTAAATTCTAAAATGTGACTAGTCTGATTGTACCAACTCAATTTATCATGAAAAAATAATAATAATACTGGTATTTCTGGGACTTTGTTTAGAAGCAGTGACAAGTAATGGTTACATAATTTTAAAAATCTAAAATTTAGTTTTTTAATATTTTGACTCAGGCCTTCTGTTGTTCACTTGACTTGTTAAGGTCATGTTATA
>NW_011494835.1:3276363-3279105 GCF_000754665.1 Bison bison bison
TACAGACACTGTGGAGAAGGCAATGGCACCCCACTCCAGTACTCTTGCTTGGAAAATCCCATGGAGAGAGGAGCCTGGTAGGCTGCAGTCCATGGGGTCGCTAAGAGTCAGACACGACTGAGCGACTTCACTTTCACTTTTCACTTTCATGCATTGGAGAAGGAAATGGCAACCCACTCTAGTGTTCTTGCCTGGAGAATCCCAGGGACGGGGGAGCCTGGAGGGCTGCCGTCTATGGGGTCGCACAGAGTTGGACACGATTGAAGCGACTTAGCAGCAGCAGCAGCTGCAGAACACACTGAGGAAGGGAAATTTTTCAAAAATGAAAGAGGCTGCAGGAAGACTTAGAAAGGGTAGTGGGAACAGCAGAAGGCAGCCTCTGGGTCGTGACAATATAATGCTTCTAAATGACAAACTTGCTTGTTTAGCTAAATCAGATAAGGGGAGGACCCCACTGTTACTGCCTACCTTCTCAATGGGGTTGCCTGTATCGCAGTCAAGTCAATCCTCCAGTGACCAATATAGATCATCAAGATGGTGAACTGACTCCGCTGTGCCTGACGGTCTGTTGGCTGGGACACACATTCACAGCAAGATATGCACAGGAATATTAATTATGGAGACAAGCGAGAAGCATGAGACTGCACGCTGGAAACTCTCGCAGAAAGCCGCAGTCGGCTCACGCGGAGCTCCCGGCACACTCGGCAGCGCTCCTGCTCACTGAGCACAGGCGGGGCTGTCGCCCTGCTGCTTTATGTTAATTAGAGAATAAATAAGTGGCCAACTGGAGTCTGTGGGCATATGTTGGTCAACTGTCTCTGTCTAATTAGGTTGTAAGCCCACTGGGCAGGGGCCTCGTTTAAATCTATGTTCTGGAAAGCACTTAGTGCCTTCGTTGAGACTCAGTGAATGTGAGAGACTAGGGCAAATGACTGAGGTTTAATAAGCAAGAAAAAACTTCTAAGAATGTGTGCGTGTGAAAGAGAGAGAGAGAGAGTGAGTATGGTATCTTGTAGAAGGTTAACTGAATCCTTTGGGCAAAGAATGGAATTTTACTTTTGATGTTGTTTAGTCACTAAGTTGTGTCCAACTCTTTTGCAGACCCTATGGACTGTAGCCAGTCAGGCTCCTTTGTCCCTGGGATTCTCCAGGCAAGAATCCTGGAGTGGGTTGCCATTTCCTCCTCCAGAGGATCTTCCCAACACAGGGATGAACCTGCATCTCCTGCACTGGCAGACAGATTCTTTACCACTGGGCAACCAGGGAAGTCCTTACTTTCAATAGAAGTATGTTAATATGTGGCTCTATAATAAACATACTATGTTATTTATATAAAGTTTGTATATTATTCAATAGTTTTATAATTTAATAAAATCAATACTATATAACATGATATATATAATTTAGAAATGATGTCAAGCATTTACAAATGTAATAAACATAAACATCAAATTGAATAAATATTCATTTAATTTGAGTTGGGAAAGATTCTTGAGAGTCCCTTGGACTGCAAGGAGATCCAACCAGTCAATTCTAAAGGAAATCAGTCCTGAATATTCATTGGAAGGACTGATGTAGCTGAAGCTCAAATACTTTGGCCACCTGATGCGAAGAACTGACTCATTGGAAAAGACCCTGATGCTGGATAAGATAGAAGGCAGGAGGAGAAGGGGAAGGCACAGGAGATGGTTGGGTGGCATCACTGACTCAATGGACATGAGTTGAGTAAGCTCTGGGAGCTGGTGATGGACAGGAAAGCCTGGAGTGCTACAGTCCATGGGGGTCACAAAGAGTTGGATGGCTGAACGACTGAACAACAAATCTGAATACTTATACCATATACCGCATGTGTGTGTGAGTGTATGTTATACATGTAAGTGTGGGTGTGTGCATTTGTTTTTATAGACAGCAGTAATGTACTGTATGGTGAATTTAAATGGATGCATAGTTAACTAAGTATTCAAACATTCATTAAAATGTCTAAACAGTGGGGATTCTCTATTTTATATTTTTGGTTATGTAATTCAGGAAAGTCTCTTGTCTTCTCCTGTGTCCTCTGATGTCTGTCACTCCATCATGTCTGTTGCTCTTAGTTCCAGAATAGTGTGGGTAATTGCCAGAAAGCAGAAATTAAAATACATACTAATAAGATGTGTTTATTGGACTTGTGTTTAAAGATTCCTTCTTTGCTGCCTAGCCATCATTTACTTCTTTGAACACCTACAGCATTAAATAATATACTATCTTCCATTCCCAAGTGTGTACATGTGAATGCATTTGTCTGTAACGCATTTTTTTTCCTCAAGAGGCTATAAGATAGCCAAGGACCAAACCTTATTTTATGTTTCTAACATTCCCCCTTGTTGCCAGCCAAAGCGGTTTCTAACAAATACCTGATGTTTATCTACTATGTATTTTATGATTTCTACATTAAGGCAAATTTGATAATTTTGTGAATAGTTAAACTGCTTTATACTTTGATAAGTATTAGCATATACATTTTTCTAGTAGTCATGTATCGATGTGAGAGTTGGACTGTGAAGAAAGCTGAGCGCAGAAGAATTGATGCTTTTGAACTGTGGTGTTGGAGAAGACTCTTGAGAGTCCCTTGGACTGCAAGGAGATCCAACCGGTCCATTCTAAATGAGATCAGTCCTGGGTGTTCTTTGGAAGGACTGATGCTAAAGCTGAAACTCCAGTACTTTGGCCACCTCATGCAAAGAGTTGACTCATTGGAAAAGA
>NW_011494835.1:3279205-3306897 GCF_000754665.1 Bison bison bison
TTGAGGGCAGGAGGAGAAGGGGACAACAGAGGATGAGATGGCTGGATGGCATCACTGACTCAATGGACATGAGTCTGAGTGAACTCCAGGAGTTGGTGATGGACAGGGAGGCCTGGTGTGCTGTGATTCATGGGGTTGCAAAGAGTCGGACACAACTGAGAGACTGAACTGAACTGAACTGAACTGAGCATATATATAACAGATAAGGAATAAAGCACTGGCTCTGGCAAGAAGAACCTGGCTTAATGTATTTACTCATGTTCAGTTCTAGAATGTAGATATTAATGTCCCCTAAACACTGATATTATTAGGAAAAATATTGTCTAAAGCACCTACCTTTTACATTCTCTTCCCCTATATTTAAAGAATTTGATATTTTAGAATATAATCAAAAATATATGTTGGTTTTAAGGCCAAATTTAAATTTTCTTCCATGGATCTCTTATGCTGCCTGATGGAGATCCGCTGAAGATGGAAGGCAGGCATTTGCAGAGATAGAAGTTATGACAAAGAGGGCCTATGGTTCGGTTATTGTCCTCCTTTATATTTGTTGAGAATAAAGTGAGGTTTAAGAATTATTAGGTTAATTTATTCACTTAGGCATTTCCTTTTGTACTACATAGTTTGAAGCAGCCACCTGCATATATCAGTTTTGCCTGATAAAGTATTCACACGCTGCGTGTTCAGTCTTCATCTGAAAGCTTTTGTTCCTGTTGCTCTCTGCCTTACTGCCCTCTGTCTTTTCCTTCTTCCTCCTCACAGTGAAAACCACCGGCTCACAAAGTAATGCTTTAGACTCCCAGGAATAATTCTAGGAAAAGAGGTCAAATCCCCCCCAAAATAATCCTCAGACACACCAAAGCAAACCAAGAACTCACCTATGAAAAATAAACTCCTGCTTTATTTCTGAATCCCTGTCTTGGCCTCATTCTGCTCTTCTCCTATCTACCTTCCATTAACTATGTGAAAAAAAAACAACTGAGGTTTAGTACACTCTGCTCTCCTTTTTACAAAATACCTGACCATGTTCTGGTAACTTTCTGGATATCAGAGTCACCTTCCACAGCTCATATGCCCTTGTGGATCTGCCCCCAGAGATTGGAGAATAGTAACTGCCCACAGCTTGGTGTCTGGAGTAGAGCTTCTCACTGATAGAGCTCCTGCCATTGGCTACTGTCCCCCTGGGATTTCCAAGCTTAGCTTTCCCTAGAATCCTAATATTCTTTCCTCTTCACAGAGACACATATTTGTTACTTTGTTTCAGGCTTTGTCTGTCCTTCACTTTCCTTTCCCCAGAATTAGTAAATATTGGCTACTAAATTTTTACTTTAATATCTCCTTGGATGGCACCCTTGCATAGTGGATATGTCTTTTTAAATCAACAAAAGTATCAAGAGTTGGTCTAGTGTCTAGAACTGGATGCTGCCCACCTGTCCTTTCCTTTTTAACTTGTGTAATTCCTTCTCATCTATGATTTTTTTTAATATCCTCTTTAATAAAACCTTGTAAAATCAGTTTAAAACCCATCAACATTCCATGAATCCTCCAAACGAAATCAGTCTTTATCTCACTTTCTCTTTTCAACACTCCAGCCATCAATCAGTGTTTTGCAAACTTACATGCCACCTCCCCAATTAAACAGAATTTCCTAAATAATGATAACTAAAATTACTATTGCAACTTTAATCTAAATGTGACTATACACTAAGCCCTTACATAACCACTTTCTATTCATTATCTCATTTGCACTTTATGACATCCGTTTGTAGTAAGCATTATGTCCATTTTTAATGCAGAAAATGAGCATTATAGAGAATAAGTTCATTGACCAATGTCCTCCAGCTAGGAACAAAAGAGCCAGATAATTTTTCTACTTTTTTGCTTCCTATTTTGTAAAATATATTTATGTTTTTATTATTTGCCTCCTCCTCCACTAGAATGTAAATCCTTAAGGACAGAGATTTTAATCTGTTCTATTCACTGCTCTGTCTACAATAGCACTTGGCCTCTAGTACAGTCTCTGTCTCTGCCTCTCTCTTTCTCTCTCTCTCTATATAGATATATATATACACACCAATGCATCATAAAATAATTAAGTAAATTATGTAAGTTCCAATGAAGAGTACAACACAAATGTTTTTCATCCCCCAAGGCCTGCCTCAAATGCCACACTGTGAATCTTTCCTAGACTTTCCACCCATCTTCCAAACTAGAAGTGATCTTACTCTTCCATATACTCTAGCTCTTTCACAGCAGTGATCAATCTTATAGTTCATCATTTACCTGTTGGTCTAAGTACAAATATGGGCTTCCCTGGTGACTCAGTGGTAAAGAATCTGCCTGCCAATGAAGGAAACATGAGTTTGATCCCTGGGTCAGGAAGATCCCTTGGAAAAGGAAATGGCAAGCCATTAGAGTAATCCTGCCTGGGAAATCCCATGGACAGAGGAACCTGGCGGGCTACAGTCTATGGGGTCACAAAAGAGTCAGACACAACTTAGCGACTAAACGACTAAGTACAAATAAATGTAAAGCCCTTTTCAACATAAAAAACCCTCCAAATTAAAAAAAAGTTTTTTTTAAAATTTTAAAAAATGTTAAAGTATGTATTTATTTTGTTTTTATTCAACCTGCCTTCTCAAAGAAGACAATGAAGAAAAAGATAACCAGGCAGCCTCATATGTGCCTCAAGTTCAAAAAGTCACTTTTCAAAGAAGGAAAGGGCACCAGGGTCCAATTGGAACATGGCTTTGTTTTTTGTGACTTCCAGCTGCCACACAGGCATGACAAAGCCAGCGTCAGGCACATTCTTCCCCTCCAAGAAGGTGTAGTTAGGTGTGGTTGGTGAAGGAAGGGACGCCATGGTTCAGTGGAGCACAGTATAATGGGATGGACCATCCCGGTGGAGACCCCAACACCAGTATGGCACAGCTGCCCCTCACCTGAGACAACCTATGCTTTTCTCTAGTATGAATAGAAAGAAGGATCAGTTCAGTTCAGTCGCTCAGTCGTGTCCGACTCTTTGCGACCCGATGAATTGCAGCACACCAGGCGTCCCTGTCTATCACCAACTCCCGGAGTTCACCCAGACTCACATCCATCGAGTCAGTGATGCCATCCAGCCATCTCATCCTCTGTCATCCCATTCTCCTCCTGCCCCCAATCCCTCCCAGCATCAGAGTCTTTTCCAACGAGTCAACTCTTCGCATAAGGTGGCCAAAGTACTGGAGTTTCAGCTTTAGCATCATTCCTTCCAAAGAAATCCCAGGGCTGATCTCCTTCAGAATGGACTGGTTGGATCTCCTTGCAGTCCAAGGGACTCTCAAGAGTCTTTTCCAACACCACAGTTCAAAAGCACCAATTCTTCGGCGCTCAGCCTTCTTCACAGTCCAACTCTCACATCCATACATGACCAAAGGAAAAACCATAGCCTTGACTAGACAGACCTTTGTTGACAAAGTAATGTCTCTGCTTTTGAATATGTTATCTAGGTTGGTCATAACTTTCCTTCCAAGGAGTAATCATCTTTTAATTTCATGGCTGAAATCTCCATCTGCAGTGATTTTGGAGCCCAAAAAAATAAAGTCTGACACTGTTTCCACTGTTTCCCCATCTATTTCCCATGAAGTGATGGGACCAGATGCCATGGATATATTTTACATATATACATATATATGCATGTAAAATATTTACACTAATATGTGTCCTATAAAATATTATATCTAATATATATTCACTATGTATATTTTAGAAAGACTATACATAACCCCATGTTGTACCCCTTTCCTGATTGATCAATTTTATATATATTAACAATATATACATATTATATATACTAATATATATTTACACACTAAAAGAGCATGTAGAATATAACATATACTCGATCCGTAAGTAAAGGCACACAACATGAAATTCACAATCTAAATACCTCTTTTATATTAAAAAATTATACAAATTGTATTTTATCATTACTTTTTAATTATTTTAAAAATAAGAGAATTTAGATAAAATAATAAGATCCATTGTAAAATATCTAAATCAATTTTTCTTTGTTGACGCAAGTGAATAGAGTATAGGTATGAAATTCTGAACGCAACCAGAATCCAAAAAGTAAGAAGATGAAAGTAATAACATTTTTGCTTACTGGTACTAATGTCCACAGCCTCTAGGGCAGGTTTGAGAAAAATTCCTAAGAAAAAAATTTTTTAATAAATAAAACTGTGTAGACACCTTCTTGATTACACACTCAAAATACTGATTGAGGAAGATACAACTCTAAAGTTAAATCACAGATTTTATATTGTTAAAAAAAAAAAATCAGCATGGTAACACCAAACATCTTTCCAGAATCTTTGGGGACTTTTGAATTTTCTATTGAGAAATCTAGGTTTTTAAAATTGTTTTAAGCACTCTGATTACTAATTAAAATATGCATTTATATCAGTGAAATCAGATTTGAAGGGGCTTTCCTTGTGGCTCAGCTGGTAAAGAATCCACCTGCAATGCAGGAGACCTGGGTTCAATCCCTGGGTTGGGAAAATTCCTCGGAGAAGGGAACAGCTACCTACTGCAGTGTTCTGACCTGAAGAATTTCATGGACGGTTTAGTCCATGGGGTCGCAAAGAGTCAGACATGACTGAACAACTTTCACTTTGACTTTTACTGTGATAGCATACTCTTTCCATGAGAATATTTTTATTTCAAAAATATGGATTAAAAATGACATAATAATAACTCATTTCATTCATGTTTAACAAGAAATAATCTTCCAATGATTTGCTTAACAAAAAGTAAAATGGTAAACTACCAAAACAAACAAACCAAGAAATAACAGTTCCACCAGGAAACAAAAATGACTTTCTTCTCTAAGACAGTGTCTATACAGTATCAAATATACTAATCAGACAGATGTCATGATGGGGATAGTAGGTAGGCCTGTTTTTCTTCTTTCAAAATCCTGGTGAAGCCACCAATGAAAGAAAATGAAGTCATAAGGATAAAAATGGTTAACTCACCTCTTTATCTCCTTTTCATTTTCTCTGAAATATTTTTAGTATGTAGTGTTAGGTCCAAATGGACTTAAGATATTTATAAATTATAATGATAAAACAGACGCCATGACTTTACTCCTGATTTCATGTGCACAAAAAAACACCATTATGTTACTTGTGGGATTTTCTCTATCCTTTTCTTTCTTAATTTATTTTTGAGATGACATTTTTAGGATTGTGGGCAGGTAATTGGTTTTCTGCAATAAGGCTCTTTTTCTTGAATAACTGATCCAACAAATAATACCTTGTAGAAAGTGAGCTACCTGGTGTGAGGTACAAGCAGGTAGGATGTGGCAAGTGTTTGAAAAATAATTGCCAGATTATTTTAAATTTCGGAGTGGCCCAAGATTGAGACTTCTAATTGCTATGCCAAATTTCATTGCCTTTTCCTATTGGTTTACCCTGGAAAATGTACTCAGAATCAAATTTCTTTGTTTCATACATATTAAGATTAATTATTTCCATATACAAAGCACTGTTGTGGGTGTCAGTATATAAACAGTATTGAGAGAGACAAAGCCCCTAACCTCACAGTGCTTACCTTCAAGTAGGGGAAAGCAAATAAATACTTAGACGACTGACAAGATGGGCAATATTTAAAAAAAAATAATGGAATAACGTGTTTTTAGATTGGTAGGTTAATAAACTAAAATATCAAACGAGCTCTGTTCAGTTACCCAGTTGTGCCTGACTCCTTGCAACCCCATGGACTGCAGCACACCAGGCCTCCCTGTCCCTCACCATCTCCAGGAGTTTGCCCAAGTTTATGTCCATTGCATCAGTGATCAAATGAGACATTATATTAATTTATAAAATTCCCTTCTATCTCTTGCTCTCTTTTTCTTCGAGCATAGTATATTTTTCATCTTTACTCTTAAAGAAAAATTCAATATACTTTTTAGATGAAATAGCACATTCCCTTATAGACAAATTATATACTCTGTAAATAACCTCAGAAATCTGAGAAAGTTTGTTACAGGTAAACTGAGATTGAAGATCAACAGTTCATTTACATTGATCTTCAGAAAAGTTGTTGAAGTTGTCTAAATGGAATATGTGTTGAAAGACTTGTAAAGACCATCCAGAGGAAAATAAAGAGCCTTGCTTTACTCATGGAGGCTGATGAATCAATTTATCCCTGAGGCAATGATATTAATATGTCACCTCTATAGATCTTCCTAGGTGATTTGGTGCATATAAAGAGCAGTACCTGCTTTCCTTATTGATTAGACAGGCTATATTAAAATCAGCATCTCTAATCAATTTTTAACCCAGCAAAAAATAATGGAAAACATACTAAAACATTATCTCTGCTTTAAAAAATATTAAGAGGAAAGTTAGTAGTCCCCATCAATTGGTTTTCTTTATGCAGAGTAGTTTCCATGACCGGTGAACAATGGAATAATTAGGCCATCTGCTGGCAAGTGGGAAATAGGCAAGCTTTTTCATCCAAACTCAACTAAAGCCACCTAGGTGGTATTTCAGGCTTAAGAAGGTTATTGTTTGTTTTGTTCCTTACCTACATTTATCTGTAGTCTTTAATTTTAAATACTTTTGGTCACAGTAATTTAACTTCATAACTTTAAACCTTTCTAACTGAGGTGAGGAGCTGCAACATGAATGTAACCATAGTGATTGCTTCATTTATGTGTTTATTACATACTGAAGATCTGTTATGGAGAAGGCAGCATTTTAAACATTAAGGATGCAGCAATATGCATGACAACTTTTTTACCCCCACAGAATGAATATTCTAGATGGGCAGGTGTTAACTAGTAAAGTGATAAAAAATAAATTTTTTTCTTATTGAATGAGTAAACCAAGCTAGAGAGTTTGATAGTTTATATCAAACTCTTTGCGACAGTCCATGGAATTCTCCAGGCCAGAATACTGGAGTGGGTGGCCTTTCCCTTCTCCAGGGGATCTTTCCAACCCAGGGATCGAATCCAAATCTCCTGCATTGCAGGAGGATTCTTTATCAGTTGAGCCACAAAGGAAGCCCAAGAATACTGGAGTGGGGAGCCTATCCCTCCTCCAGGGGATCTTCCCGCCTCAGGAATTGAACTGGGGTCTCCTGCATTACAGGCAGATTCTTTACCAACTGAGCTATGAGAGAAGCCCACATAAAAAGATAAAAAATAAAAAAAAATTTAAAAAAAAGATAAAAAATAAATTTTTTTCTTAAAGAATGAGCAAACCAAGCCAGAGTGTTTGATAGTTTATAGTAGATGCCATAGTATTTCAATTTGGTTTCTAGAGAGAAAGACAAGATTCTTGAATCTTTGTTCTGGAAAATAATTATTCTGTTAGCCAGTGTCAACCAAATTGAATAAATGTTGCTAAAATTCACATCTGAGAGTTCTCGGCCCTTGTAAATTTGACTGAATCTACTTCCGATGATCTTCCCAAATTATAGCAATCCGTGGAAATGACATATCCCTGTAACAAGGGATTTTAAGCAGACTGTCTTTGAAGCAGTAGTGACTAACTCTCTTTTCAGTATGAAGGGCAGAATAGGACACTCCAGCCTTGAGGATATCTGCATTAGGTCATCCTGAATATAATTCACTGATGCTATTGCTAAGGCTTCTGCTAACACAACGGAAACCATTCTCCAGGTAAATTGAGGACTTTAGTTTTCTGGGGACTTCAATTTGGCACCATTCCCAGGATCATTCTCTGCCTCTCTCACACACACACATGCACACAGCCAGCCTTATAGGTTCATTTCTAGTTCATAGAATTCTGCAGCAGAAACAAATTATCTAATTAATACCCAAATTGCCTAATTAATACTCAAGTCACCCCGTTAATACCAATCCTGAAACTGTTTTATTTTGTTGCTGTCAACATCTTTCTTCACGGGATTCTTCACATGCTGCCTCCTATTCCCATTTTTCTCTATAGATTTCATTCACAAACAATTCATGTTTCAGCTGTATAAGTTAATAAATCTATTCATTCATTCAATAGCATTGAACTCTTTGCAGATCTTTATTGTTTGATTGCAATGGGCTTGAGTCTCTTTGGGCTTCTGTAGCCACCACAGCATGCCCACTGAGAGGACAGGAAGGATGAGATAGGATCCCCCAGGAGAATGTGTCCCTCTATTGACATTTACATATTTAAAGGAGAAATATTTTATAAGAGGAGCCAACTTCAAATATGTCCTGGACTGTGCCTGAAATCAAAATATTAAACCAATGGAGGTTTTATTTTTAGCGAATGGAGTACTGAGGCAGAAAAGATAACAACCACCAGAGTTATCTTCCTAAAACAGAAATGCAGGATTTCCGATGTCCTTGTTCATCATCTGAAAGAATGCAGGCAACCTTCTGCTGAAGTCTAAAGCATCCAGCCGGTCTTCCTAACTGGTCCTAGGCATGAGACTAGGTAGAGAAAGTCTTCATAGCAAATATCCTGGACTCAAAAAGAAGGCTTAAAAAAAAAAATCTTACTCCAAGGAAGAGCATCTGACCACAGTGGTGGAGAGTGACGAATGGCGGAGGGGCAGCCTCGTGGGAAGAGTAGAGCTGCACTTCAAAACCACTGGGGCGGAGTCGCTGGACGGTGAAGCTGGAATCCATCCGGTTTAGTGCAGTATCTCACGGAGGACCAGGTGTGCTTCCATTGCAGGAACCAGTGACATTGCTGCTGCTCTGGGTTGCCAGTTGAAGAGTCGCCCTGGTTAGAGTATGGCTTTTACTGGCTTTGAGGTTACTGGTCAATCTAAACTATGAGAAGAGGAGCCAGATCTATTGAGAGCAATTGCCTATATCTTACGTGTTCCCCAACACTTTGCAGTCCTCTTGACATACATATATTCTGTCATTAAATCAGTGTATGACCTTGGGTAAAATATTTCACCTCTGTGAGCCTCATTTTTTCTGTTAGAGATGATGACAACACCTGTCTTGGAGTAGTTCTGAGAATAAGGTGAAATAATGTGTGTGGATACATTTTGAGATTATTCAAGCATGATGCAAACATAAAGTATCAAAGGTAGGAAAGCTGTTTTGTACTACTAATTCACAAATACACTAGCCCCCCCAGACTCAAAATTATTTTCAGTTGCATTGAAAAAGAAATGTAGCTCTTAAATATTTTGATCTTTTCTGACTTGAAGACTCCACAACAGTTGCCTACCATTCATCGGGAAGACTCCCTGGAGCAGGAAATGGCAACCCACTCCAGACCCATCGGTTTTATCCAGTCCGTCATGTTTTCTTATTCTTCTGTGCCTTTGAAAATGTCAACCCCTACTTTGAATTTCTTGTCGACATTTGTTTACCTCTTTGATAAAAAGCATTCTTGTGTTTCAAGATGCAATTCATGTCTCTTTCTCTGTAAAACTATCCCCGATTCTCAATCAGTAGCTGAATGTCCTCTTCCTCACCCACATTAAACACTGTGTTATTTTATAAATGTTTGTGAATATTTAATACAAACTTATTCATTTAAATTAAACTTCTAAGGGGAGGAGCATTTTTACCTACATCCTCATATCTTTGTGCCTACCCTGGTGCTTATCACTATTACTGTTTCTATTATAGTAATTGATAACTAAACACACATTAAAAAAAAATGTTCTAATAACTCACTCAAAGCTTGAATATGAGCCTCAACTTTATTGTTTCTCTCTTTTTTGTTGAGTTCTTGGGATAAAAAGACAAGAAATGAATCTTAAAGAAAGATGCTTATGGCTTCCGGGTACATAGTCTTTCCAAAAGTACCCTTGTGAAGGCAAAGTAATTAGTCCTTCCCAGTGTACAGAGAGAGATATCTGAGGCCCAGAGACAGAGAGACTGAAGAGTCATCAGGGTTGGAGTAGTTAACACTGGCCTTAAGGCTACAGGCCACCCTAAACGAGATGGACAATAAGGCTGCTGCTAAGTTGCTTCAGTCTCGTCCAACTCTGTGCGACCCCATAGACGGCAGCCCACCAGGCTCCCCCGTCCCTGGGATTCTCCAGGCAAGAACACTGGAGTGGCTTGCCATTTCCTTCTCCAATGCATGAAAGTGAAAAGTGAAAGGGAAGTCACTCAGTCATGTCCGACTCTTCGTGACCCCATGGACTGCAGCCCACCAGGCTTCTCTGTCTATGGGATTTTCCAGGCAAGAGTACTGGAGTGGGGTGCCATTGCCTTCTCAGACAATAAGGCTAGTGAGGGTCAATGAAACTCTGACATAGTGATTGCATTTCTAAGATGAAGTCCATTAAGAAACAAGGATATTTCGAGCAAGTGGCCAGCTAGTACAGTTTTGAGACGCAAACACTGTGCCCATCCCTAGAAGGAAGCAGAGAAGGTAAGACGAAGTTTAGTTCTGCACATAGGATCAGACAAATTCTTGCAGTGTGGTGAGAACAGAACATAGAGCCACCAGATTGTGCAAGCAGGGGAGGGATGCAACAGAGACATGTCCAAAATTGCAAAAGTAAAATCAGGATTTTAAGACAAAAAAGATTTTAGTCAAATATATAACGCATTTGAATCTGGACCTCAAAAAACATTTACATACATATATTTCCCCTAGAAGCATTAGTATTACAAAGGAAAAAATGATAGCAACCTAGGTTAAGAATAAGTTTTTAAACGTCTGTGACTAGAGGGTTTTGCCAAATCTGAGTGAAAAAATATTTGCAAATATTAGAAAGTTCTTAACTTGGTTTGCACAGTGAGTCATAGTGAGTGCTAGCTGTACTATAAAAATAGGTAAAGACTTTGATAAAATTGTATGTCATTTTCTTATAAAAGCATATAGTTATTTTTAAATGGCCTTCAAACCGAATAACCCAATTTGCAATCTATTAAAAAAGAAGCACTCAATACAAGAGAGGGTGAAAAATTATACCCTTAAATATGATTTTTATGACTACTCAAATTCCCTTTGATTCTAAGAGACTGTTACACAGCAGTTAGTTACATACCAGGTACCAAGCTTGTCGGAATGTGCTGTGTTTAGTCCACCTGGGGGGCAAGACTGTGGTGATGGCAGCACTGGCTTTACAACTTTGCACTTTAAGCAGGACTCAACTTAAAAACATATAATATAGCATATTAGCCTAAATGGTCCTAAATCGGGTTCTTCAGAGGCCAAGTCTGAGACAGGGACCCAGAACGGGTAATTTACTGAACACACTTTTAGAAGGAAAAATCCTCTGAAGGATCACATAGGACAGGCAGAGGGAAAGTGCTGAGTGAGGATGCATCTCCCATAAAGTCTGGGCTTGGCCTGATCCACTGTGGTGAGCAGGAGCTCTGGAAGATGCACTGCAGTTAGGTCACGGAATGGACCTGCCTCAAGGAAAAGGGACTGGGCTTTCCTGTCCATTGTGCCCCATGTATGTCAGACACTGGAGGAGGGATGTGGGTGGAATCTCTGCAGCGTACCCAAACCAAGGACATTTCTCTGAAGTTAGAAGTTCTTTGAACTCATAGCACCTGTGGGATGAGTGCTGTCAGGCCAGTGGAAAGAATCTGGGCTGAGATCTCAAGCAACTACTGCCAAAATCCAATGTATATATACTTAACTTAGAGGATCATTTCTATATAAACATTACTTTGCTTTTAATATATTCACTCAATAATTATACATATATACATAAATACAAAGAATTTAAGGCCAAACATTCATAAATTAATTAACTATATGCTTTCTTTAAGCAGATGAAACCTTACAAACCATCACATTTCCATTTTTGTTGATGCAAGAAGTTCAAACTTTGATTATTGGAAAAACCATTTTCCCAAGTTTAAAGATTTGTAATTTTCTTCTTTTAGCTTTATTAGATCCTATTAGATATGTTTTTATTTTAAGGAACTTCAAAATTCATGTTCTGGAAGTAGGCAGGGTATAATTTATAAATAAGATATCACAAGATAGAATGAGGCTAGCTGAATCCTCATACTTTATTCTTTGACATCTGAAAAATACTAGCTACCTATTCTGAAAACTAAATACTCTGTAAACATCTTCCTCACTTTCCTAAGCCAATGCTTACTTATTTTTCAGACTTTATAGTTGTGTATATTCAGGTAACCCACATAGCTTCACAAATGCAAACTGAAATGTTCCTCATAATAGTGAAAAAGGTAAGATAAATTTACTTCAGATTAGTTCCTGATTTCAATTTAAGGAACAGTCTGGGAAAATAGCCACCTGTCACTGGAGACACTCTATTTACATATGCATTTAAACAAACAAATATATATTTAATATATATATTTGTTTAAATATATATTTAATATATATATTTGTTTAAATATATATTTAATACACATATTTGCTTAAATATATATTTAATGCATGTATGTGTTTAAATATAAATAACAAATACATATTTGTGATGTATATATAAAAACTTTATTTTTTTTCACTACAATCACAGCTCTATGAGATGTACCGAGGTTACAAAAATTGCAAGGATATATTAACTACCCTGAAAAGAACTCACCATCCAGCAATAGTCATGTATTCAACCAGCCACAATTATATAGCAAGAAAGTTACAAGGGAGGAGTGTTAACAAATGACATAACAGCAAGAGGTTTGGGGAATAATACATTCTTCTTGGGAAAGCCAGTGTTAAGAAGTTTTTATGGATGTCATTGTTTGCACTAAAACTTAAAGTATAAGTTAAGGAAGGAAAGGCATAATAAGCAGAATGAGTAAGAAGGTTGCAGTCATCAGAAACTCTCTTTGGACAATTTCATATATGAATGACAGGGATGGCCCAAAGAAACTGAAACATCAAGTTTCTGAAAGTACGGGGTCAAAACATTTTGTAACATACAAATATCAGAAACTAATAAACAGTTTTCTTTTCTCAAAGTGTTATCATCAAAATGATCTATCTTTGACTATTTTCAGACCTTGAATCACCTTTTACACATTTTTAAATTCTAGAACTTGTGTATGATTGACCTTGGTTAGGTCAGGTTCCCACCTTTTCACCAGGGGAAAGATGCAATTCCTTGATGAAACTGCCCTATTACTGCTCTCCAATGGAGAACAGTGAGATGTCCAAAGAAAACTGGATGTGCTGTATCCAAAAAGAAAAAGATGTGATTGATAATTAGATAATTCTTCTCTGCAAGAAGAAGCCAAGTTACTGTAAACGTTCTCTTTCCCTCTATCATTCCCTTGTCACACAACCTAGGAATGTGAATAAACGCTGAGATGAATAAGTTGAGTATTTCATCTTTAGTGTCTATAATTCCTCACCCAGGAACACACTGATAGAAAATGGGTTAATTTCTACAGTAGAGAGTCGGGAAAGGGTGAGAGTTACAGAAGTGGTCCTCAACCACTGAGATTAGAATGGTTCTTCTCTTGTCGGTTCCTTGATGTACTGCTAATGGAAAGGGAAGGAAACGCATGACCCGGGTTATGATAAACTATATAGATATATACTGAACATTGATTATACTTTTAAATTTTCCTGTTGGGATTAATTTTTCATCAATGTTCCAGGGAAATAAGTGATGATTGAACTGTTATTTTGCCAAGTTCTTTGTTTCTCTTCTTTGTGCTGCTTTTATTTTTTATTTATTTATTTTTTGTTTGGAAGACTGCTCTTGAAATTTTCAAGGTATAGGCTTGTTTTTCTTCTGGAAGGAGAAACCCAGCATCTGACAATAATTCTCTGTAATCTTTTACTTGGCCAAAGGCTCTGATTGGTTATAGACATGGCTTTTCCTCACACATAAATTGAACAATTTCATAAGTAAAGAGGCTTCACTTTTTTTTTTTTGTTCAAAATAGCAAACTATGCATCAAACCCTGTGCTGCTTTTAAACAAGCTTCTGCCTCCAGTAAGTTTTACCATCTCCTGATGCCTGGTACAATGTTTTATTATTTAGTGGATTATTTGTCGGATTTGGAATGGTGTGAGGAAAAGATACTGTAACAGAGCACTATATTTGCACGCTCTCACTCTAATACAGGTTAACAATCCTAGTAACCTTGTGACCAGGTCACATTTCTGCTGGTATATACAGAGCTATGGACAGTAGGCACTTGATAAACATTTTTAACAAATGAAAACTACTAACAAGCAGTTCTAACTACACAGAATAGAAGCTGTTGGGAGAACTTAGGTATATGATAAACTTAAGTGTAACAATCCACCTATTTTTAAAGAAAACTGAGATAGTCCCAATATTAATAACAGGACAAATTTTAAGCAAAACTCTAAACACCCATATAGCTTGTCACTATAAGATTTTCTTGTTATGTTAAGGAGAGGGTTTCATGAAGCTTTTGAGGCAAAAACATAAAACAAAGGTGCAATTAGTGGGTATTGTTAATTTATCCATGAAGTGAAGTGAAAGTCGTTCAGTCATGTCCAACTCTTTGTGATCCCATTGGGATTCAGAAGGCAATGGCAACTCACTCCAGAACTCTTGCCTGGAAAATCCCATGGGTGGAGGAGACTGGTAGGCTGCAGTCCATGGGGTTGCTAGGAGTCGGACACGACTGAGTGACTTCACTTTCACTTTTCACTTTCATGCATTGGAGAAGGAAATGGCAACCCACTCCAGTGTTCTTGCCTGCAGAATCCCAGGGACAGGGGAGCCTGGTGGGCTGCCGTCTATGGGGTTACACAGAGTTGGACACGACTGAAGCGACTTAGCAGCAGCAGCAGGCCAGAACTGGAGTGGGTAGCCATTCCCTTCTTAAAGAGATCATCCCAACCCAGGGATCAAACCTAGGTGTCCTGCACTGAAGGTGGATTCTTTACCAGCTGAGCCACCAGGAAAGCCCAATTTATTCATAGTTGTAAATAAAAGGGCATCACAACCTTCATACAGAGGGCATTCTGTATATTCAAGGACCCAGTATTTTCAGATATTTGTATCCATCATCTGTTAGTTCCCCTAAAATATACATTACACCACCCATGATATTGCTTTAGAATATCCCAACAAGAGACAGTATGACATTATGTATTCTTATAATTTATTTTAAAAAAATCTTTCAAAAAGAAGGAACTGATCCAAATAGTATGCAACATTGCTTGTTAACAAGATAGAAATTGATTGACTTGAACTTCATATTGTATGTCTATTTTCACAATTTTAGCTCTTATTGAATATGCATTGAATTCTAATGATGCTAGACATTGGAGGAATGGTGTTGGTGAAGAAGCTGTTGTTACTGCCTTCAAGATCCTCTTAACATAGAAAGTCAAAATTACAGACAACTCTCATGCAGGACAATGGACAATACAGAGACAAAATATGGAAATTAATAGGCCATGGTTACAAAAAGATTAGTGTTGCAGTACAGCTCATTGTAAAATTTCATGTCAGGTCCACTGTACACTCAACGTTTACCATTTTGAGTAAACACTCAATGTTTACCATAACCTTTTAGGGGACACCTGTTTGTGCGAACTGCCTGCCATCCTTTTCTGCTGTTTATGGTGACAGCACGATGGTTTTCCATTTGGAACCTACCTTACCCTGCTCTCAGTTCATGAGCTTCTTGTAGGGCTGGGCATCCATTACAGAGTGGTAGGTGCAAGGAGAGTCATGCTGCAAACCCCAGACAAGGAGATCCAATTCCACACATTGTGTGTGGAAATATTGGTAAGAAAAAACTTTCTTCTCACCGAAAGTTCAAGCAGAATGATGACAGAAACCTGGAACTTCTAGTTAAAGCCTTGGAATATTCACCACAAAGAAAGGGGCAGAGTTAAGAGACAGAGAGCAGGTCCCAATTATATCATTTGAGCTGCTGGTTTTAGTTATTCTTATCTGTTCCCGTTAAGTAATCTAATTATATCCCCTTTCACTTCAGCCATTTTGAGTTGGGTTTCTGCCACTGGATGCAAAAGATTCCTGACAAAGACAGGTCTCTTGAGTGGGCTTAAGGGGTAGATTGAGGCAGAGAGTAAGTGGCATCTTACAAGACATAGAGAAAGCAAAGCATGAAGCTACTCTCTTTAACCCCAGGCCCTAAACAACAGAGTGTGAGGTTGAGAAAAATACTTTGACAAAAATATTTGGTGATATTCAAGATACCGTCTCCTATTCTCCTGGTTCAGAGTGCTGCCCTCCGTGTTCATGGGCACAGGAGTACAGGGACTATAACATGATTGAGGAATTTCAGCTTCAATCTGGATACCACTTGTAGTGCCAGACCTGGTATTTAGGCTGCTGCTGCTGCTAAGTCGCTTCAGTCATATCCGACTCTGCGCAACCCCATAGACGGCAGCCCACCAGGCTCCCCGTCCCTGGGATTCTCCAGGCAAGAACACTGGAGTGGGTTGCCTTTTCCTTCTCCATTAGGCTGCTGTGGGTCAATCTCTTGAATTCAATTTTTAGTCCTCATCTTTTCAAATTTGTAATATTGGAAACAGTGGGACCAATCAAAGGCACAATAGTTCAGGGAAGTCATGCCTTCTGCCTGCTCTTCAATAATTCTTTCATGGGTGTCCATTTTCAGAAAAATTTTCTACTTTTATATGGTTCTAAAATTCCTGTGAGTAAAATTCATGCTATGCTTATGAAGACAATTTTGAAAAATAGAGCCTAAGGGCAATGACTAAATTTTATTTTTCTTTCTTTTTTTACTAAGAAAAATGTGTTTTTTTATAAATTTCAATTAAGCCCCGTGGTCTGCTGAAAAGTCAAATGCAAACTTCCTGTTGAAGTTATTTACTAACCCACATATACTAAAATGATCAGAATTAGTATGTGTTTTACTACTTTTAATATGTTTTCCTTCCTATCTATATCTCAAAATTTCCCTAGAACACTTTAAACTTTTATAAACTCTGATATAAATACTTGAAAAAACTTTTAAATTTATATTATATATAACACAATTTATTGATGCTTGAAACAGGAATTATTTTGTTAAAATACCATTTCTGAAGTAAAAGTATTTTGAATTGTCTTAATGTAATGCAGTTTATTTCACAGTTATTTATTGAATGCCTACTATATCCAATCATTGATCTAGATGCTGAGCGTAGAGCAGAGGATCAGTTCCATGGGACCTCTCTCCTCTTATAAAGGAGACAGAATAAATAAGCAATCAGATAAATACAAAAGATAACTTCAGTACTGTTGGGAAATTAAAACAGGGTGCTCTGATAGAAAATCAAGTGAAAGTGCCTTTCTGAAGAGGTGACATTTGATCTGAGACCTGCAGCTGCATTGTGCTATGTTTTGGGCTGAATTATATCCTCCCAAATTCATATGTTGAAGTTCTAACCTCAGTACCTCAGAATGTATCTATATTTGGAGGTAAGGTCTTTAAAGAGGTAATTAGGGTTGAGTGAAATCATCAGGGAGCCTTGATCTCCAGAGAAAATACCCTGTGAGGACACAGTGCGAAGCCTTGTAGAAAGGCTTCTGATGAAGCAACCCTTCAGACACCTTGATCTCAGACATCTAGCCTCCAGCACTGTGACAAAATCGCGTTCTACAGGTTAAACCACCCGTCCATGGTATTTTGTAATAGTGGCCCTATTGCATTCTTCAATGAAGGCACTGAATATCTTGGGAGTGGGAAAATCTCCCATTACAATCCACAATCCTAAATTTCTGCCTACCCTCCATTTCCAATTGTAATCAAGTACATGAAGAGTAGAAATACCCAGTTATTCACAAACATTCCTTGGATCCAAGGCCCTCATGCTCCAAATCTTTTACTGGAATGTGTAGTAAGTAACTAAAGAACCAAAGGAGACGTATCTCTTTCTAGTGTCTACCCACACTTTAGGGAGGTACTAATGAATAAAAAGGTAAACAAAAATCAGAAAGCATGTAACAAAAGAAAACATAAAGTTCAAGGTATATTTTCTAAAGGTTTGAGAAATTTATAAAAATATCAAACTACAATGTAATATTACTAATACTAAATTTTATCTTTATGTCATGTTTGAAGTATTAAGTCAACAGAAATGTTAAAGTATATGTTTTTAGGGGGAGAATCTAAAAATATATCTTCAAGAAAAAAAAAGAAACCTTCCCTTTTTACATTCCTCACATGTGTTTAGAGCTGTGCTTGAGAATACAAGATGCACTTTCTGTTTTTCTTCAAATGCACTTATGTATATATTTGTTTTAATTAGTCAGAACTTTTGGATTGCAAGTGACAAAGTCTTAAATTAATTGAAGAAAATCAGCTGATGAAATATTGACTGAAATAATCATGACGAACAGAGAAAGAAATGACTTTCCAAAAGGAGAACCAGACTCAGCTGTAATATAGCCTCTGTCTACACACAGCCTCATATTTGAATATTGGCTTTTATTGGGGATCATCTTTTTCCTAGAGCAAGGAACTTGGCAATAGAAAGCATTTGGACTTATTCCATATGTCTCGATAAGCAAAGAGAAAGAGGCCCTTCACCACCAGCTCTCATTATAGATGATGTAAGGAATGACTTAGATTGGATTGATCACATACACTTTGTTGAATCAGTCACAGACAGATGAGATACTCTTGGCGTAGTCTTAATCAAAGCTTTACCCTTGTAGTCAGGAGAAAAAAATCTGTTACCAAAAGGAGAATTGGGACAGGGAGAAGCAGACATGTTAGTGTGTACTAACTCCACACTTCCAGCAGATGTAAACCAGACATGAACCATTCACTGCAATCTTCAGCATTATTTAAGACCCTGGTAAAGACCCATAAGGGCAAGAATCTTACACAAAGTGGCCTGTTAATAATTGTTCTACAGTAATTTTGTAGGTGTTTCTTGAAAAATAAATTAATTAATGAATGAATAAGAGTTAAAGTAGGGTTCAGTTCAGTTCAGTCGCTCAGTCGTGTCTGACTCTTTGCGATCCCATGAATTGCAGCACGCCACACCTCCCTGTCCATCACCAACTCCCGGAATTCACCCAAACTCATGTCCATCAAGTCGGTGATGCCATCCAGGCATCTCATCCTCTGTCGTCCCCTTCTACTCCTGCCCCATATCCTTCCCAGCATCAGAGTCTTTTCCAATGAGTCAACTCTTCGCATGAGGTGGCCAAAGTATTGGAATTTCAGCTTTAGCATCAGTCCTTCCAAAGAACACCCAGGACTGATCTCCTTTAGAATGGACTGGTTGGACCTCCTTGCAGTCCAAGGGACTCTCAAGAGTCTTCTCCAACACCACAGTTCAAAAGCATCAATTCTTCAGCGCTCAGCTTTCTTCACAGTCCAACTCTCACATCCATACATGACCATGCGAAAAACCATAGCCTTGACTAGATGGACCTTTGTTGGCAAAGTAATGTCTCTGCTTTTCAATATGCTATATACTACTACTACTGCTACTGAGTCGCTTCAGTCGTGTCCAACTCTGTGCGACCCCATAGACGGCAGCCCACCAGGCTCCCCCGTCCCTGGGATTCTCCAGGCAAGAACACCGGAGTGGGTTGCCATTTCCTTCTCCAATTCGTGAAAGTGAAAAGTGAAAGTGAAGTTGCTCAGTCGTGCCGGACCCTCAGAGACCCCATGGACTGCAGCCCACCAGGCTCCTCTGTCCATGGGATTTTCCAGGCAAGAGTACTGGAGTGAGGTGCCATTGCCTTCTCCAATATGCTATACAGGTTGGTCATAACTTTCCTTCCAAGGAGTAAGCATCTTTTAATTTCATGGCTGCAATCACCATCTGCAGTGATTTGGGAGCCCCAAAAAATAAAGTCTGACACTGTTTTCCCATCTATCTGCCATGAAGTGATGGGCCTGGATGCCATGGCCTTAGTTTTCTAAATGTTGAGCTTTAAGCCAACTTTTTCACTCTCCTCTTTTCACTCTCAGCAAGAGGCTTTTTAGATCCTCTTCACTTTCTGCCATAAGGGTGGTGTCATCTGCATATCTGAGGTGATTGATATTTCTCCCAGCAATCTTGATTCCAGCTTGTGCTTCTTCCAGCCCAGCGTTTCTCATGATGTACTCTGCATAGAAGTCAAATAAGCAGGGTGACAGTATATAGCTTTGATGTACTCTTTTTCCTAATTGGAACCAGTCTGTTGTTCCATGTCCAGTTCTAACTGTTGCTTCCTGACCTGCATATAGGTTTCTCAAGAGGCAGGTCAGGTGGTCTGGTATTCCCATCTCTTTCAGAATTTTCCACAGTTTATTGTGATCCACACAGTCAAAGGCTTTGGCATAATCAATAAAGCAGAAATAGATGTTTTTCTGGAACTCTCTTGCTTTTTCGACGATCCAGCGGATGTTGGCAATTTGATCTCTGGTTCCTCTGCCTTTTCTAAAACCAGCTTCAACATCTGGAAGTTCACGGTTCACGTATTGCTGAAGCCTGGCTTGGAGAATTTTGAGTATTACTTTACTAGCGTGTGAGATGAGTGCAATTGTGTGGTAGTTTGAGCATTCTTTGGCATTGCCTTTCTTTGGGATATGAATGAAAACTGATCTTTTCCAGTCCTGTGTAAAAGAGTATTAGAGTGATTTCCAATTTAACTATTTGAATGAAAAATCTTTTGAAGAGTTTTATCACTATATGAATTTTAAAAAATGAGAAAGTATAATCTAACTTTTTAGACCTGTAAATATGGAAATTTTGTCAGAAAAAAATCTGACTTGAATATATGCAAGCTGCCCTTTTATTTCTTCTTATACACTACTTTGCAGATTATTATTTGAAGATCCTTATTCTTTAAACATAACACAGGAAAAAGAAACATGACCAGCATTAAAACTTTATTTGCAAAATACTTCTGAATTTTCACCCACGTAAATCATGCATTAAGCTTATCCCTTAATCATGCATTAAGAATTATCCCTCTGATAATTCTTTAACCACAAATATCTACGAAGCGAGTGGTATACAGGTTGCTAGAATAGTAAGCACGAGCTGAATCTCAAGGTCTCATCTTATTATTCCATGAGGTTTTCCAAACAAAGTTATGCACTAAAATAACTATTGATTATGCAAACAATTATCTGTCATGGCTCAAGATATAGAGGATTAACAATAAAGATGTAGAAGACACAATATTTAACCTGAATGTGATGATAATCTAGATGGTGAAACATGGTAGATCTGAAGTAAAATCACTTCACTAAAAGAGAACCTAAAGATCATGTTTTAATCAAAATTCTCTTATTTTACAAGTGAAAGAGCTGCAAATTTCTGTAAAGGAAAACACATGACATAAGAAGCCAAATGTAGTCATGTAAAAATATAATTACTCAGAGTCATTTAGAAGGCCAAATTAAGTGAGAGGTTAGAAACTAAAATTTCAAGTAAATGCTCAAACCACTTACCACACCACACCCATGTTGAGATTTTGAGTTTGTTTTGCTTGTAGACAAAACACAAAGCTCTCTTTATGAAAAGTATAATACTCTTAAAGCACATAAGCATGTAAAAGGACAAGCCAAAGGCAAATCTAATGCACATAAGTTGTGAGAAACCTCAACATAAGTAAACTATCATGCAAACAAATTAGTTGCAAGTGGTTTACATGTTTATTACAAGTTTCCAAAATGCTGTATCCTTACGTCTCTAGATAAGAGCTCAAAGATCAAGGAAAGAAGAGAAGGAGAGAAGTTGTTAGAGTTAAGAACATTATAATCATTTTTAATGCCCACATATCACCTCAAAAAGGCTTTCCCAGGTGGCGCTAGTGGTAAGGACCTGCCTGCCAAAGCAGGAGACCTAAGAGACACAAGTTCAATCCCTGGGTCAGAAAGATCCGCTGGAGGAGGGCATGGCAACCCATTCCAGAATTCCTGCCTGTAGAATCCCATGGACAGAGGAACCTGGCAGGCTAGGGTCAAAATGGTTGCAGATAGTCAGACAAGACTGAAGTGATCTAGAAGAATCAGTTTTTACTTTAAGATATTGTAGTGATAAATTCCTGAGTTTGTGCAGATCTCGTGAATCCCTGTTCTAGACAGCATTTCTTTCACTAACTTTTAGCTAAATATAGTAGTGCACTGATTGTCCATAGCTATCAGTCAGACAAGTGGCACACTCAGAGGACCTTTGCCAAGGCACAAATCTTCAAGGCACTTCATGCAGGCCCCTCTTACAGTCTGGTGACCCACAAGGCACTAGGGAGATATTTTGCTAGATTATATAATTTCTTTCGCTAAAATCATTCAAATTCTATACACTCCAGTCTTCCCTGAATCTTAGCTGGCCTTCACATAAATACAGAGGCTCAGCAGTCAATTACAAATGTATACATTTTAATAATAGAAACTGAAGTCTATTTCACACTGACAATGTGGCAGGCATCGTTTGAAGTGTTAAACATGCTTAATTCATTCACCAGGCAGCATCATATCATAATCAAGAGCTTGCCTTTTGAAGCCAGAATGCCTGAGTTCAAATAACCCTGCCACTAGCCAACTTGCAAGTGGTCTTGGAGATAAATTACCTCATTCATTAAATGGGATTAATACTAGCAACATTTGTCATAAAAATGAAATGAGTTAACACTTCTAAAGAACTTTGACTACTCCTTGGCCTCTAGTAAATACTATATAAGCATGCTAATTAGAATTTCAATTTTAAATAATTTTAAGTTCTTGCATTTTACCCATCTTATAGATAAGGAAACTGAGATAAATATTGTCTAAAAACTTGATCAAAGTTACGTAGCTGGTAAGTGGTAAAGCCAACTTCTCTAAATTTCATATGTGTGTGTGAGCACACACACAGGTGTGTGGTCTCAAAAGTGAGTGGAATAAAATAAATTACATTTTTAAATGGTTAAGAATTTTCTAAATATTTTGAAAAATGTTAAATTAGACTTCTAGTTAACTAGATGTCCACTAGACAGAAAGTTAAACACAAACAAACCAACAAATATAGTTAAACTACAGAAAATCAAAGCCAGAGGAAATAATATTAATAGAATATGGAGAAAAATGACACATATATGTAGGATAACAGTAAGAAGAATAACCACTGACATCATCAAAGACAATTCAGATGAGACAAAGGACAAGAAAATATATGTAAACTGTCTAAAAAAGTCTATAAAGAAATTTATATTCAGTGAAAATATCTTTCAAATTGGAAGACAAAATATATACATTTTCAGACAAAAAAGCTGAAAGAATGAATGACAGAAATTTGCACTTCAAGAAACATTAAAGAACATGCTTCACACTAAAGAAACGTGATACCATATGAAAACCAAAAGGAAAAGAATAGGAAAAAAAGAGCACTAAAAATGGAAATTTGTGGGTAAATAGAGTTTTTTTCTTTATTTTGTAATTTAAAACATGCAACTATTTGAAGTAATATAATAATGATGTAATACTTTTATCAAAAGAAGGAGGAAAATGGAAGAAAAAATAAAATAGAAAAAGTCATGAAATGGTCTAGTATCAGTCATATCAAAACTGAATGAACTAATCCTTCCAAATTATAGACAGAGATTGCCACACTTTATTTCTTAAAAAAGGACATCAAAACAATTTGCTACCTATAAAACATGGGTTTAACTTTAAAAACACGGCAAGTGATATACAATGTAAACATTAATTCTAAAAAAGCTGAAGTGACCGTATTAATGTCAGATAAACTGTATACTATAATACAGTGTTTCACAAAATCATACAAAGATGAGAGAACTTTCATAATGATAAAAAGGTCATTTAATCAAGAAGACATAAATTCCAAAATTCAGGTGGATCTGGTGCACTCGGTGGATTTGTGTCACAGCTGAGAAATCCTGAATTAATGAAACTTCAGTCTTTCATAACAGGCAGCAAAGAAAACTGCCCCATCTCTGTCCAAAGAGGGATGTTATTTTTATTATACTGAAAGGACAACAAACCCTGCCCTCTGCTCTATTTATAGAAATATCCTTGAAAATATAGGCCTGCTGCTGCTAAGCCGCTTCAGTCGTGTCCGACTCTGTGCGACCCCATAGACGGCAGCCCATCAGGCTCCCCCATCCCTGGGATTCTCCAGGCAAGAACACTGGAGTGGGTTGCCATTTCCTTCTCCAAAAGATGTCCAGAAATGTACAATTGACCCATGGATAGAGTATCTGTCAACAATAAGTGTAGAAACAGATATGAATCCACAGACAAGGTTGTCTCTTGTATTTCACTATATGTAAGTGACATTTTCATTGTGAAATATGATAAGATCACTTCCAAAAGACACAATAGTTTTGTGTCTTTCTAAACTACTATGGGGAATCGTTACTGCAACAAGAAAACGTAAAATGTCTATTGAGACGCATTGCATTATGTTTTGGGGGTCTATTGACTTCTTGGGGGAATAGCTGAGAAAAGAGTTTGAGTTTAAAATAAATACTCTGTGAGAACTCACTGAGTGCAAAAAGCAACATTGCTGCAGGTCCCTGTGTAGATCGGGTCCCAGTGTGCGACTCTGCAACTGGGATCACAGTAGTATAGAGATCCAAGCAACCTGCAATGGAGAGCTGAGCCAAAACTGCCTCAAAGTTTTCAGAGGGAAAAACAGACATGCTGAAACACGTGGGTGTTTTGGTAGATGATTCCTATTCATTAATTTAACAGACATTTATCAATTTGTGACAGACACGAATGTAGGTGCTAGATACACAACTGAGCTAGCCTTTGTTTTTGAAAATTAAGTATTTTAGAAGAAAGAGACAGGCAATATACAAATAACCTGATAGCTTAATTTGCCATAGTATAATCCTTGAGGATGTCTGTCATACCTGGATAACACTTTTGGTGCTGATCTTGGTGCTGATCATGTAGCACATGGTCAGTGGTACATGATCACGGTGGCCGGGGAGGAGCACAGAGCATAGAACAGCACACCACAGCCCCTTCCATTCACGTGCTCTGCAGGGAGCAGACCCTCGGCTGGTCACTTCCCACCAGGGCTCCAGTTCTTGGGATTTAGGGGCTGCTTCCTCATTCGAGCTCTAGTATCATCTGCCTCACCTTTGACTCTCAGTTGAGCTGTCGGTCCATTACTCTTGCCTCTTACAAAGCTCATGGTAAACTGTACATCAAAATACTTATTTCCCTTTTTATACCTCATAACATTATCATAATTATCCCAGTCAATATCCTGGTAAACACTGATGGTTTAAATTATCACCAGTATGACACTGTCTTCTAAATTTACATCTCCACTCCAGGCTTTAATGCTAACATATGGGGCCAGATACTCAGCAACTCACTCGACTTCTTTACCTAGATGCCTTAATTGAGTTTGATACACAACACCAAATAATCATAACGTGCATCATGTTATGATCTCCTTCCCTTGACATATGTCTAGTTATCTTTTACATAACTTTTTGTCTTAATTTTTGTAACCATCAACCTAGTTCAATTACAAATACTTTTTATCTGCATTTCTGTGGTATTGCCATAACTAACTGCCTGGCATGAAATTGCCCTGTCCCCTTCCAAATACTACTCTATATTCCAAATAAAAATAATTTAAAATTCAGCCTAATCATCCCAATTTCATGCTTAAAATCTACCGATAAATAGAGGCTCATATGTTTTCACAGAAATATAAAAATCCTAAGCATGCTCCCTGAGGACCTGCATAATCCATCTCTTACCTTCTAGTCCAGCCGCATGTAAAACCTCTCTTCACTCCATGAATAACTTTGCACACATTCTTTCCACTGGCTATACTACAAACCCTTGCTTCATTTTTGCAACTTTAAATTATGATGTCTAGTTGCTGTTCTTATTTCATCTTCCTCTTCCAATATCCACGCCCATATCTTTTCAATACAAGCATTCAAACTCAGAACTAGGTGAAAATTTATTTTTCAGAGAGAGATATGATAAGGAATGTGTTTCATAGATAGAGATGGGAATAATTTGAATTGAGGTTTGATATCCTGTCTTGATGATAGATCATTTTTCTTAGTAATCGGAAGGTGTTAATAATTACACCTGCCTCTAATATGTTGACTAGGATGAGTAGATATCGCATACAGGACCCTCGGGAAAAGTGTGAATAAGGAGTAAAAACCTTGACAATTACTGATGTACACCACTAAATCTGTCCTGGGATAGATTTTTATTATAGTATCCTTAAAATTTCCTGGACCTGAGCCTATAAATCTTATCAGGAATCTTTTAAATTCCTTTATTGTTGTTGTTGTTAAGTCGCTTCAGTCGTGTCCGACTCTGTGCGACCCCGTAGATGGCAGCCCACCAGGCTCCCCCGTCCCTGGGATTCTCCAGGCAAGAACACTGGAGTGGGTTGCCATTTCCTTCTCCAATTCGTGAAAGTGAAAAGTGAAAGTGAAGTCGCTCAGTCGTGTCCGACTCTTAGTGACCCCATGGACTGCAGCCTACCAGGCTCCTCCGTCCATGGGATTTTCCAGGCAAGAGTACTGGAGTGGGGTGCCATCACCTTCTCCAAATTCCTTTATTAATGGGTCAATATTTTTAAAAATCTCTCTAATATGTAAGATACTACAAGAGGAAATCTAATTGAATGCAAGGAAAAGTAATCCTCAGAATTTACTAAGTGATACTAAGAGGCCTCTGGCTACTGCCATTACAAAAACATGATTTTCCTGGAGAAACCTGGGAGAGAAAATGTTACATTTTTTTAATAAACAAAGGAGAGGGATTATCATATTACCCTTTCTCTAGTAATTCAAAAGTAGCCTAACGTCTCTACATCTCTTTTGAACAGCTCACTTTTTCTATGACTACTAGTTAAAACAGTATCTACCCTTCTGTCCACATAATTCTATTACATGAAAAACTGAGATCAATACTTTAAATTCCATAGTCATTGGACTAGAAAAATTATCAATAGGAAATCTGGTCTCTGCATCCATCTATGAAAAAAATCTCAGGTAATGTTGCTATGTCAGTGAAAGTCCAAAGGCAGAGTACTCAAATTAACACAGGAATGATAACTCAAATCAATTTTTAGTTGCACTCAATTTCTTCACAGATTAATGCATAATTAACTTCATTTGATGTGCTAAGGTGAATCCATCTCAGTTACGATGTCTTATATAATATTATCCTTACACACTTGTCCTTGAATAGACCAACCTGGACAATAGGCAGAAAACATCCCAATTTCCTTGTTCATCTCAAACATGGAGTATTTTCTCTCTATATAGATACAATTGGGAAGTTTAGAAGACACAATTAAGGAAAAATCTTCAAGAACAGAATAAGAATCCAAAATGCTTGCAAGAAAAAAAGAGAGAAAGGAAGGAAGGAAAGAAAGAAACAGGAGGGAGGCAGGGAGAGAAGAGAAGAAAGGAGGAAGGGAAAGAGGAAAAAGAAAAGAGAGAGAGGAAGGGATGGAGGGAGGAGGATGGGAAGGAAAAGAAGGATGCTTCCAGTTCACATCTAGGATTTCTGTGAAAATTACCAAAGAATGATCTCTGGTAATGCAAATTCTTTAACATCACATGTGTTACATATGATCTAATATGTTAGGTCAGTCCTTGGTCACTGATAAAGGAAGAAAAAAAAATAAAACACATCAATCCTATTAGAAAGAAAATAAAGCTGAAATAGTCTACACTATTTCTCTGAGCCATTGAACATTTTTAAAAATATTCTGATTCCAGATTTAATAAAAATTTATCTTCAGAAACTGATGATTTTTAAACAGTTTCTTACCATTGAGAATACAACATTGAAAACACAATACTTCTTTGGATATATTTGTATAGAATTCTGAGCTTAATATATA
>NW_011494835.1:3306997-3310724 GCF_000754665.1 Bison bison bison
TCATGTGAAGCGGATTAGGAGAGCTGTGGGGAAAAGCAGGGTTGGAATGTGCTTCAAAAGCTGCAACTGTTACAGATGAGTCATGGCTCTGGGCTCCTCAAGCTGGGGCAAGTTTTGTGCAGGCAGGGCTTAGCCTTGAAGGGTTTACAAAATAAAGGTAAATAAAATAAATCCATTGCTGCAGACTAGACTCTATTTCAGGTTTAAAGAAAGAAAAAAAAATGCTTTCATGTCTTTGTGTCAGCTGTGTTGAGAAAATAATTTTTTAAATGTGTATTTTAAGTGATCATGGATGATTTGTCTATGAAGAAAGGTAATAATTATTTTCATGACAAACACATTCACTGAGTTTTCTCTAAAGCAGCAGCTGCTAGTAAAACAGTGGAAACGCTGATAAAAGTCAAGGTGGAACTTCCTTTATCCATTTTTGCTTGGAACTAAACAGGACAATTCATGCTGTGCCTGGAGCAGAATCTTTGTAGTCAGCGGCCATTTGCTCCGTGCCCCTCAACACATTACAGGATTCTGCCCAGGAAAAGTAAACAAGGGAATTAGCATCCTTACCAAGGCAGCTGTGGCTCTCCCACCATTGCCCCCTGCCCCACTTCTGCTCCCCTCTGTCCCCCAACTCCCTGACAGTCTTCCCTTCACATGTATTATGGGGATTGAAGGAGAAAATGAAAATCACTTTGCCTCTGAGACTTACGATCTTCTAGTGCCATCTATTGCCACTCCTGTTTCTGATTCTCACAGTCAGTTTTTTTAACGTCGAAACTGAAACTCCAATACTTTGGCCAACTGATGCGAAGAGCTGACTCATTTGAAAAGACCCTGATGCTGGGAGGGATTGGGGGCAGGAGGAGAAGGGGACGACAGAGGATGAGATGGCTGGATTGCATCACCGACTCGATGGACCTGAGTCTGAGTGAACTCCGGGAGTTGGTGATGGACAGGGAGGCCTGGCCTGCTGCAATTCATGGGGTCACAAAGAGTCGGACACGACTAAGCAACTGAACTGAACTGAACTGAAGCAAACCAGGACTTTTTTTTTTTTAACCTTAAATACTTCCTTAAAATATTGAAGTTTCATTATCATTTCATATAGAGTGACTTTCAGCAATGCTTTTCTGCTAAATAAAATGAGGAAGACAAGACCCATTTACAATCTTGGTTTACAGTGGAACTAAAACAAGGTAATCCCCGTTCTGTTCTATTTCTGAAAACTCCTCCCTTTAGATCTGAGTGATCAGGCTGATTATCTCAATTCTTTACTCTGAAAGAATCAATCATATTTAATGGTTTCATCAATACTGATTCTACCCAGATACCTAAAAATATTGGTGGAGGGAAAATACCAAAACTGTATTTCCTTATTTTTCAATTAAAAATTGAATTTTTAATTGACAGATGAATCTACAGATGAATGGATAAAGAAGTTGTGGTACATATACACAATGAAATATTACTCAGTAATAAAGAAGAACACATTTGAGTCAGTTCTAAAGAGATGGGTGAACCTAGAACCTATTATTCAAAGTGAAGTAAGTCAGAAAAAGAAAAAGAAATACCATATTCTAATGCATGTATCAGAGAAGGCAATGGCACCCCACTCTAGTACTCTTGCCTGGAAAATCCCATGGGCAGAGAAGCCTGGTGGGCTGCAGTCCATGGAGTCGCTAAGAGTTGGACACGACTGAGCGACTTCACTTTCACTTTTCACTTTCATGCATTGGAGAAGGAAGTGGCAACCCACTCCAGTGTTCTTGCCTGGAGAATCCTGTGGACAGAGGAGCCTGGTGGGCTGCCGCCTATGGGGTCGCACAGAGTTGGACACGACTGAAGCGACTTAGCAGCAACAGCAATGGAGAAAGAGACATAGAGAACAGACTCAAGGACATGGGGAGAGGGGAGGAGAGGGTGAGCTGTATGGAAAGAGTAACATGGAAACTTACATTCTCATGTGTAAAATAGATAGCCAATGGGAGTTTGCTGTATGGTTCAGGACACTCAACCAGGGGCTCTGTATTAACCTAGAGGAGTGAGATGGGGAGGGAGATGGGAGGCAGGTTCAAAAGGGAGGGGATATATGTACATCTATGGCCGATTCATGTTGAAATTTGACAGGAAACAACAAAATCCTGTAAAGCAATTATCCTTCAGTAAAAAAAAAAAAAGAATAAATAAATTCTTTTAAAAATTGAATTTTTATCCAATATTGCCTAAAATTCTATAGCAGATAAATCTCTCTCTCCCATCTTGCTTATATAGGTTTGGCTAGCACTAGTATTTTGTTTATACGAACAATGAGAAAAGTAAAAATGAACATCTATCTGATGCTTTGTTACAAGTGGTAATTCTGTTGGACAGGACTAACATGACAACATTTTCTATGCTGAATTGTAAGACAACTTCACTTGCATAGGAACAGACACTACTGATATAACAATCTAAATTCTAGGTTCTAAGAGCAAAAGGTACAAATTACATTTGTTTCTGGCTTGATCTGCTAATTACACATTAAAATAAAGTGAGCCTCCCATGTGGACTGCTAGTGTTTAAAAGCTATCTGGCTGAAATTGTAATTCCTGACTCCTACTTGGCAATGTTTTGACAGCACATACTGATCATGTCAAAACTGGCTGTGATTCTTGACTGTTGATCAGCTCCAAAGACGGAGGAGTCTGTGGCTATTCTAGAAATGACAAGATAGATAAACGTTTCCTTATTTTTAAAAATACAGTTCTCTCAACCTACGTTTTTCTTTGTTTGCTTTTTGTGTGTGCTTTTTCATTTTTCTTTAATTGCCAAAGGATAAATTTGTACTTAGGGTTATCATGGACAAAAAACATACAGAGTTAAATAGGTGAACAAATCAGTGGTCAAAAATAAATAAGCATCCGATTGTGTGTGTGTGTGTGTGTGTGTGTGTGTGTCACAGAGATAGAGCGAAGGCAAGTTCTTAAAATCCTCCTATTATATCATCCAAGTAATGGAAACTACTCTAAGTTGCTAAATTTAGCAAACTTCGCTTCTTTTGCCATCTTCTTTCTTTTTGCCCTTTCAAACTAGTCAAAAGAAAGTGTTAGGTTCTTGCTCAAAATCTAATACTTGAAACATGTTTCCCTAACCTAAAGAATAAAAACATTAAAAAGACAATCTTTTATATTGTGCCCAAGAGAAAAATTAATAAGATTCAGAACAAAAAGTGCAAATTGTTTAGAAGTTGTGTCTATCTATTATACTGCTGTGGAAAAGAATAAAACAGGGCAAAATACACAAAATTTCATCAAATACCTCTGATTGCAAAAGGAAACAATATAAAGAGAAAAGGAATCAGCTGGAGGTACCAGGATTTGAGCAACAGTTTTATTAGAGAACCAGAAGAGGGCGCTCATCTCTTACAAATGACAGGAAACTTTTACCATGGCAATTGAATGTTTCACCAAAAAAAAGAAAACGAAGTCACTTCTAATGTATCATAACAATAGAGTTCTCTAGCATGTTTTAATGATAAAGGATATGTTGATAATATTTTATAATATCAAATAAAAGCCAAAAGTGTACAACTAATTTGTATTACTTCAGTGGTAGCTTGAAGACACTAAGCTAACTCATTTTTTTTTTTTAATTTTATTTTATTTTTAAACTTTACATAATTGTATTAGTTTTGCCAAATATCAAAATGAATCCACCACAGGCATACATGTGTTCCCCATCCTGAACCTGT
>NW_011494835.1:3310824-3315125 GCF_000754665.1 Bison bison bison
TACATGATATTCTACATGTTTCAATGTCACTCTCCCAAATCTTCCCACCCTCTCCCTCTCCCACAGAGTCCATAAGACTGTTCTATACATCAGTGTCTCTTTTGCTGTCTCGTACACCAGGTTATTGTTACCATCTTTCTAAATTCCATATATATGCGTTAGTATACTGTATTTCTGTTTTTCCTTCTGGCTTACTTCACTCTGTATAATAGGCTCCAGTTTCATCCACCTCATTAGAACTGATTCAAATGTATTCTTTTTAATGGCTGAGTAATACTCCATTGTGTATATGTACCACAGCTTTCATCATCAGTATTTTCCATGGTTTCATGCTGAAATAAGGATATAGGAATGATATGATTTTCTTGCATTTGTTTTTCTTATCTGATTAAGAATAAAGTAAGGACTAATTTCCAAAGTTAACTACTGCACTGAACAAATTGATTAAAGATAGTTATTAGGAGTCTGCAAGGAATTCTCTCACGTACTCTCTTTCAATAGTTAGATAGGTATATACGCATACAAGCATGTATGTATAAAAATATCTGTGTGTATATATATGTATATATATATACAGACATGTGTAAGCTGCACACACATAAATATGCAAAATTATAAATCATTAATAAGACATCAGACTTACTAAAAAGATTAAACTAATTTAACTTTTAAATAGGAAAACATATTTTGTATGCATTATCTTTTGTCATCACAATAATTCTAGTAACTAGAATTTTAACCACTTTTAATTTTACAAGTAAGGAATCTGAATACTAAATTAATTGTCATGACATAAGTTTATTCACAGAGAAGGCGAGGCACCCCACTCCAGTACTCTTGCCTGGAAAATCCCATGGGCAGAGGAGCCTGGTAGGCTGCAGTCCATGGGGTCGCGAAGAGTCAGACACGACTGAGCGACTTCACTTTCTCTTTTCACTTTCATGCATTGGAGAAGGAAATGGCAACCCACTCCAGTGTTCTTGCCTGGAGAATCCCAGGGACGGGGGAGCCTGGTGGGCTGCCGTCTATGGGGTCGCACAGAGTCGGACACGACTGACACGACTTAGCAGCAAGTTTACTCAAAACTTTGAAACATGAAAGGAATGTAATTTAAGAAAAGAAAAATAAAAAATGTCAGTTTTGAATCTAATAGGAAACAGGTGGAAGCCTCAAAGGGGCTAATTACACATGAGGGACTATGAATGGAAACTGATGGGGATGAAGCAGGAACCCAGGGCACCAAGTATTTCCTAAGAGGTTCCTGGAGCAGAGGAGAAAACCGCTAAGGAGCTACTTTGAAGGATACTGATAGCTCCACCAGGAGAAACAAGGGAATGGAATAAATATCCAGGCTCGCTTGCCTGTCTCCATCCGATCTCCTGAAGATTTACAACATCACTAACTCAAGTACTGTTTTTTTTGGTTGGTTGGTTGGAAATTGGTTTCAGTTTTGGTTCTTTAAGAGGTATCAGGGTTCCAGAGTTAAGAGCAAAAGAGGGGAAAGTAGACTTGAGAAATAGATTTTCAGTACAACAGTATTTTAATCAAGTGCCTACAGTGTGCCAGAAAAAAAAAAACTACTAGACACTCCCATTAATGTTATTTTATTTAATCCTGAAAATAACCCTGAAGGCTAATGTTACTGTCTCTTTTGCAGGAGTGGAAACTGTGACTTAATAAATACATTATCTATTTTGTTCAGGGTCCTATGTCTACTGAATGGCAGAGGAGGCATTTTTAATTAGATATGCTAGACATGGAAGCCTCCTTTTAAATTGTTAAAGAGTAAAGTCTTGGAATTAGAATCCTTTGTATAAATCCTATCTCAGTTACTGAAGAGCTCTGTGAACTTGAGCAAGTCACTTAACCTCTGAAAATCTTGTCTACATTTGCACAGTAGTCACTATTATGTACCGTATAGGATTTTTGGTTTTCTTGGTGAGGTTTAATTTAAACACCATATGTAAAGACAATTAAAAGAGTATGCCACCTGGATGGATGATTTAGAGTTGAATAAAAATGTAAAGTGCTAAAATTTCATCTAATTTCAATCGAAAAACAGAAATAATTTGAGTTAATGTTATCATTAGGGGAACAGAGTCGGTGAGAAATCATAGTGACAACTGGTTACACACAGTGTATTGAGAGGAAAAAAAAAAAAAGGATGAGACTTAAGTTACAGAGGGATTTACAGACATATGTTGCTCCATGGGGTGTCAATGAATATTCCTTAGTAATTTATAAATGTGTCCCAAGGGAACACTGTTTTTATTATTTGATGTATCATTGAATGTAATAGAAAAACTAATAAGAACACAATTATTCACCTATCTGTATTATTTGAGAAAAGTAAGTCATTCTTATGATAATATTTCACAATGAGGGAAAGAAGGTTTTACAAGAACTAGATAATTATTAAGCAGATACAAGTGAGAAAGATACGTTAAAAAATAAATGCAGACTTCCACTTCTAATCATGATGATGTAACAAAATCTAGGCATACTCTCTTTGGATAATGTTAAAATACTTGACGAATGTGTTTATAGACCACAAACAACAACCAGTACAAGTCTCCCATCCCTGAGAAAAGTGAAGCAAATAATATGAGCCCTACAGTATCTCCAGCTCTCTGTCTGGAAGCGAATTGAGTGGAGGCACAGGAAGAGACGATCTAAGCAGAACATGTTGTCCCTAAACATAGCAGGAAAAAAAAAAATCATAAACCTTCTAGAAGAAAATATACAATAGAATCATAACCTGTTGAGAAGCCAAACTTTCTCAGAAGTATACATGCAAAAAATAACTATGAAAGAAAATTATTTGTGTGTTTCATGAAAACTAATACTTTTTACTCTTTGAAAGAAACCATTAAGACAATGAATGCAAATTTAAAGGCAAATGAACGACTGTAAGAAAATATTCAGAATCTATGTATCTTACATGAGAAAGCTTACAACTATTTAAAGAGAAGCTAAGAAATCCAGTAAAAAAAATAAGCAAAATCTTTATATACACATGTCCAAAAAAATTACACAAAAATATACTCAACACCCTAAGCCATCAGGGAAATGATAACTAAAATCCAAATAAGATACCTTTGAAAATACATCCACAGGAAAACTTGTACACAAAAGTTCATAGAACCTGCAGTCCTAATAGTAAAAAACATTGTTCCCAGAGGAGGGGTTAGGAAATGAGCATACCCAAATGTCTATCAACAATGCAAAGATAAACAAATTATTGTATATTTATATAATGAACAGCTGGGATTCTGTTAGTTGGCGCATCTGCTTGACATGTATCTTATCCCCCTTCCAGGAACCAACAAGCATATTCTTCCAATAACAAAAGCACACATTCAAAAGAATACCAAAAGCATGCAAATCCTCTAAAATCATGGGTTTAAGACCAGCATACTGTCATTTCTGCCTCATCCTCTTCACCAAAGCAAGTCTCCTGGCCAACCTGAGAATCAAACAGGTATGAAAGTGGACACTATTCCTTTAAAGGAGGGAACAACCAAGTTACCAGGCAAAGACTATGCAATAGGAAGGTGCAAACCATCAGTCACTACTATAATATACCAATACATCTAATATTTTTTCTGTGTTGGTTTGTTCACAGATTAGTTTACTTCATTTTTATATCTAAGTGCATTATAATGTTGGCTTCTGCTATGACTAAAATGATACATTACACTCATTCGATGGTTTTTATTGATGATCTAGAATGCTCTTGATTTTGTATATCAAGACAAGAAATAAACAGTTTCATTGATTTGAAGTTTCTATCTTCTCTTACAGGTTTGGTATAAACAATAATATTTCTGTTATTAAAAAGAAAGTTTTCTCGTTTTTCCGGTTTCTCTATATGAATCTTCTTGTACTATTGCTTTGTTTACAATTTAAGTACAATGAGAAATGAAAGCAATCATTTAAGGCATGCCCTCTTCTTCAATCTTATTTTAACTTTTCAAAAATAATCCATTAAAATGTTAATATTGGTTTATTGAATATTTAATTCTATTTACCAAAATATTTTGTCTATTTCTTATACACTATATCTTTGTAGTCCAATTGCATATCCCTATATTCATTTTTTTCTCTTTGAAACAGTGGAAACAGTGTCAGACTTTATTTTTTTGGGCTCCAAAATCACTACAGATGGTAACTGCAGCCATGAAATTAAAAGACGCTTACTCCTTGGAAGGAAAGTTACGACCAACCTAGATAGCATATTCAAAAGCAGAGACATTACTTTGCCAACAAAGGTTCGTCTAGTCAAGGCTTTGGTTTTTCCT
>NW_011494835.1:3315225-3322972 GCF_000754665.1 Bison bison bison
CAGTCCATTCTGATGGAGATCAGCCCTGGGATTTCTTTGGAGGGAATGATGCTAAAGCTGAAACTCCAGTACTTTGGCCACCTCATGCGAAGAGTTGACTCATTGGAAAAGACTCTGATGCTGGGAGGGATTGGGGGCAGGAGGACAAGGGGACGACAGAGGATGAGATGGCTGGATGACATCACTGACTCGATGGACCTGAGTCTGAGTGAACTCCGGGAGCTGGTGATGGACAGGGAGGCCTGGCGTGCTGAGATTCATGGGGTGGCAAAGAGTCGAACACGACTGAGTGACTGATCTGATCTGATCTGAGTGAAGGTCTCTGTGTTATAAATGTCTATATATTTAAAAATGTCTTTATTTTGCTTTCACAGCTTCACTCCCTACCTCCCTTTGAATTTTAAAATGTTGTACCATTGTTTTCTGGCCTCTATTATTATTAATGAGAAGTTGCTTTCTGTCAGTCATATATATTTTTTATTATAAAATAATCTTTTTATAGATAGTAAAATAGTTTATCTTTGACAACAGAACATTTCACTCCACTGTGTGGACATTCATTTGTATTTTATTAATTAAATTGACTTTATATTCAGGGCACATTTTCAATCTAAAAAGTAATTACTATCTAAAAATCTGGAAAATTATGTCAAATGTTGTCAGTACACTCTCTTGCCAATATTTCAAATGGATTTTGAAATCTCTCAATCTTCCCAGGTCCCTTAATTACATTTCTTTCATTCTCTGTGCCATGTTGTATATAAATTTTTCCATTTTATTTTTATATAACTTTCAAAGGTAACTCTCCATTTACAATTATTATGCAATTATTGACTGTATTCCCTGTGCTGTACAATACATCCTTGAGCCTATCTTATTATACTCGATAGTTTATACCTCCCATTACTGAATAGTGTTAGTTCAATGATCTGCCCCTGACTGCATTTATTGTACAGTATATTCATTCACCTGATCACTTTTCATTTAAGTGACTATGTTTTTATATTTAAAATTCCTAATTATTTTACACCTGACCTTTCCCCATTTACATCTGATTTTGTTTTATAACATTTTTAAAATAAATTTTACCTTTATCTTTCTAAACAGTCTCAAAATACCTAATGTCTTTGAGATACTTTGCATAAAATAAATTGTATAGAGAATAAGTAACTATTCAGAGTACTGATCTTATTGACCAACTGAAGAAGCAGGGCCTTATTTTTTTTTGTGGAAATGTATGTTGCAGGCTCATTTTGGGCAAAAGATAGCCTTTGTCACTCCCTCCCTAATAACCAACTTTATCCAAAGGTTTTGTGATGATCTCTTTCCGGCTATCTAGTTTCCTGATCAGAAATAGCTCCAATAATTACACCTGGGTGTTACTGTCGCACAGGCTTTGGCAGATCCAATTATAGAACCAGTAGGTGACGGACTCTTTTCCTGTTACCCTGGTGTCTTTCCAGGGTCACAGCTTTTGAGAAAGGTAGAGCCCTTACTCACTGTCCAATCTATTCTTTCAGATTCTTTGCATGTATGGAGAAAGCAGCACCCTAGTCTTTGAATTAAAACATTAAACATGGCCCTATTTCTCAAAATCACACAGAGAAAATTGGTTGATTGTAACTCACAACAGTTAAACTGTGGCAGTTCATTATTTGCCTCTGGACACAGACATCAGCAGGCCTGTAGCTTCAAGACCACACACGATTCTGTCTCTATTTAGTTTCTGGTTCACAGAGATGCTCCTATCTTAGATTTGAAACCTGCCCATAATGTTTTGTTTTAGTCTTTTTATAATATATCCTTTTTTTCAATAAACATGTGGAAGAAATGGCTATCAAAGCTTCAAATGATTGTGCCATAATTTATGTAAGCAATATTTTTATTTCTTTTATATCTTGTGTGTTAAAACTTCACACATTTGTAGAGCCAACTGCAGGAGCTTTTGGACATGTTCTACAAATAGTAGGAGAAGGGGAAAAAGGACACTTTGAAAACTACAGTATATGAGGGTTTTTAAAGTAAAATTTCTGAATAATAATCACATATATAAAAGTATATAACAAAAATAGAAATAAATGAATTTTCACACAATTGACATTTATCTAGCACAGAGATCAAGAAATAGAATAATACTAACAAATGTAGCCCTTCTCATAGCTCAGGCTACTCATTATATCACCAAAAATAACCACTAATTTGACTTCTACCACCATGAATCATTTTGCTTGTATTTGAATTTAATAAAAGTGGAATTAAATTGCATGAATTTTTTTTTGTTTAACTTATTTCATTCAACATCGTGTTGTAAGGTGCATTCATTTATTCGCCTATAGTTTTAGTTTGTTCATTCTCATTACAGTATAAAATTGCCTTATACATATATGCCTACAATTTATTTAACCATTCCAATTTTTGTGGAAATATTTCCCAGTTTTTAGCTGCATGAGCAGTGCCACTAGGGACATTCTTGCTCATATCTATAGGGATGCTTTATGTTGTATTATACATATAAATATCCCATCACTAATGGGAAATAGATGGGGAAACAGTGGAAACAGTGTCAGACTTTATTTTTCTGGGCTTCAAAATCACTGCAGATGGTGACTGCAGCCATGAAATTAAAAGACGCTTACTCCTTGGAAGGAAAGTTATGACCAACCTAGATAGCATATTCAAAAGCAGAGACATTACTTTGCCAACAAAGGTTCGTCTAATCAAGGCTATGGTTTTTCCCGTGGTCATGTATGGATGTGAGAGTTGGACTGTGAAGAAAGCTGAGTGCCGAAGAATTGATGCTTTTGAACTGTGGTGTTGGAGAAGACTCTTGAGAGTCCCTTGGACTGCAAGGAGATCCAACCAGTCTATTCTAAAGGAGATCAGTCCTGGGTATTCTTTGGAGGGAATGATGCTAAAGCTGAAACTCCAGTACTTTGGCCACCTCATGCGAAGAGTTGACTCATTGGAAAAGACTCTGATGCTGGGAGGGATTGGGGGCAAGAGGAGAAGGGGACGACAGAGGATGAGATGGCTGGATGGCATCACTGACTCGATGGACATGAGTCTTAGTGAACTCCGGGAGTTGGTGATGGACAGGGAGGCCTGGCGTGCTGCAGTTCATGGGGTCGCAAAGAGTCGGACACGACTGAGCGACTGATCTGACCTGATGCAAATATGTGAATAAATCGTCCAAAGTGGTTGTAGTAAATAACATCCCAAATATCAGTAATTCCAGTTATTTCACATTATCACCAACATTTAATACTCTCTCATTTTGTATTTTAGCTACTTAGGTAACTGTAGTGATACCTGTGTATACGTATGGGTGCGCTTGTGTTTTAATTGATATAATATTTGTAGTTCTTAAGTGTATAAATCTATGAACTTTGATTTTTGACAAATACACATGCTTGTGTAATCTACATCCTTATCAAGATATAGAACCTATATATTACCCTAGAAATGTCCTGCATCCTCTGAAACAGAACTTTAAAAAATATTCTTTCCAAAAAAAGTTTACATTGAAGAAATGTGATGCACAGCTGTAGTGTTGCTACATAGTAAATTCAAATCTTTCTGCAAGTACCCACTGCTCCACACATTACCATCACTGGTCTTAGCAGATTCTACTTTGGATTGTACTGAATTAGTATTTTCAATGTCTTTGAAAATACTCTCACCTGTAATTGTAAATGCCAACTATTCAAAGGCAAATTCTTCAATCACTTCAAATTTACCTGGGAGTTTGGGATTGACCTACACACACTGCCATATTGAAAATAGGTAACTGACAAGGACCTACTGTATCACACAGGACATGGAAAAAGAACTTGAAAAAGAACAGATTCATGTATATGTATAACTGAATCATTTTACTGTACAATTGAAACTAGCCCAACATTGTTAATCAACTATACTCCAATAAAAATAAAAATTAAAAAAAGAAATGTGATACAATGAAGAAGTTCTCTGTAAATGTAACTTTTTCTTAATATATTCCTGCCTTTTTCATACAGAAACAACTCAATCTACAAAGTCATAAATAAAATTATGAACTCTTATGGCCTAAAAGTAATATATACATATATGTGTGTATATATATATATAGATGGTTGTATACATTCTTTCACCATAGATTAGTTTTACATATTGCAGAGTGTAATTTAAATGAAGGTATAAAGTATATGTTCCTTATTTTAGGTATCTGGGTGTCTTTTTGCTCAGAATAATGATTTGAGGCTTATCCATGACTTGCCTATGTCAGTAGTTCATTTATTATATTGCTCAGTAGTGTGCTGTTCATGAAAATGTTTTATACATTTTTTGTTCCCCTGTTTATAGTAATTTGGGTTCTTCCTAACTTGGAGACTATAAATAAGCTGCTACAAATGACCTTGCACAAGTCATTTTTTAGACAGATGCTTTCATTTTTTTTTTCTTGAGTAAGTACCTGGAAATAGAGTTATTGTATCCTAAATAGATGCTTAACTTTGTAAGAAACTGCAACCAGTTTTCCAAATAGATGGTCCACTTTACACTCCCATTAGTAATGTGTGAGTTCTAGGTGCTCCAAATCCTTGCCAATATTTGGTTTCGTCAGTCTTTTTCATTTTAGTCATTCTTAAAGGTATGAAAATACATGCCACTATGATACTAATTTGCATTTGCATTATGATTAATAATGTCAGCATCTTTTCACATTCTTCTTAGCCCTTTATTACTTTCATTAAAGTTTGTCAACTTTCTCAATTTTTAATGGAAATATTTACCTTTGTATTATTGATTTATGGATGTTCTAGACATATTCTACATACAGGGCCTTTGTCATATGTGGTGACAGGACGCATTTTCTCCCTTTTACATTTCTTAACAGTGTCTTTAATGAGTAGAAGTTTTTAATGTTAATTCTAATTTAGGTCTAAATTCCACTTTATCCTTTTTTATGGTTTATGCTTTTTCATGTATTAATTGCAAAATCCTTTCCTACTCTCATGGCTTCCAAGATACTAACTTACTTTTATCTTTATTTTTCTATTAGAAGCATCACTGTTCTAACTCGTACATGTAAGTTCAGGGCACATCTTGATTAAATAGTGTATATACGAGGAGATACACAATTATGAGATTATGAGGTTAAGACTTTTCTTCTTATTTAGTCAGTTACTTTAGCACCATTTATTACAAAGAGTTTTAGAACTCCATTGAATTTCAAGGATATCTATATTAACAATCAATTGTCCATTTAGATGTATATTTACTTCTGGTCTCTCTTTTCATCTCATTGAACTATATACCTATACTTGCTGCTGCTGCTGCTAAGTCGCTTCAGTTGTGTCCAACTCTGTGCGACCCCATAGACGGCAGCCCACCAGACTCCCCCGTCCCTGGGATTCTCCAGGCAAGAACACTGGAGTGGCTTGCCATTTCCTTCTCCAATGCATGAAAGTGAAAAAATAAAGTGAAGTCGCTCAGTCGTGTCTGACTCCTAGCGACCCCATGGACTGCAGCCCACCAGGCTCCTCCGTCCATGGGATTCTCCAGGCAAGAACACTGGAGTGGCTTGCCATTTCCTTCTCCAATGCATGAAAGTGAAAAAATAAAGTGAAGTCGCTCAGTCGTGTCTGACTCCTAGCGACCCCATGGACTGCAGCCCACCAGGCTCCTCCGTCCATGGGATTTTCCAGGCAAGAGTACTGGAGTGGGGTGCCATTGCCTTCTCCGATACCTATCCTTAGGCCAGTACTCTACGGGCTTGATTGCTTTAGCATCATGCTAAACATCCAATACTGATAGTATGACTTCTCCAGACCAGCTCTTCTATTTAAAGATTGTTTTCACTTCTTTAGATCCTTCATGTTTCATTAGAATTAATTACCACAGTCTGTAGTATCTTTAGTTTTGACACAGTGAACATTTTTATTAATTCCCTGGACACAATAACATGATTACATCTCCTAGCTCCTAGCAGTTGAGTGGAGTTCTAAACCTAATTCTGACCTATGAACTGAAAGTGGAAGGAAAGGTGGTACATCTGGTTTGAACACTGAATTATCTAATTGGCATCTTCAAGAACTACCTCACTTTCTCTGTCATAGTTACCAACTATAATTCAGGTAGTTATGCGGGTCATTAAGAGTAAGACCTTTTTAGTTTAGTTCTTCTATTAAGACTCTTGAGAGTCCCTTGGACTGCAGGAGACCAAACTAGTCAATCCTAAAGGAAATCAACCCTGAATTTTCATTGGAAGGACTGATGCTGAAGCTGAAGCTCCAGTACTTTGGCCACCTGATGCAAAAAGCCAGCTCATTGGAAAAGATTCTGATGCTGAGAAAGATTGAAGGCAGGAGGAGAAAAGGGTGACAGGATGAGATGGTGGGATGGTATCACTGACTCTTTGGAAATGAGTTTGAGGAATTCCAGGAGATAGTGAAGGACAAGGAAGCCTGGTGTGCCGCAGTCCATGGGGTTGCAGAGATAGATACAACTTAGAAACTAAACAACAATAATTCCGGTAATAGCAACGCCCCCCGCCTAAGTCCCTAAATACCTATGATGAACTTTTGACTTAAAATGTACTTGTTAAGGGAGAAAAAATAAGCACTTACTATGTTAAGTGAGTCATTTGGGGGTTGTTAGCACAGTGTTATACATTCAATCCACAACTTCTTTGCCAAACTCACTGATATTTACCCTCAACACAAATTCCACATCTATCAGCATATGTTCATAAGTTCAAAGAAAATATATTAGACCTTTGAACAACCCAAGGGTTAAGAGTGTCCACCCTCCCCAGAGTCAAAAATCTGTAAATCTGCATATGAAATGGTATGCTTTCACCTACGTGGTTCTACATCCCTGGATTAAACCAACCATGGATTGACCCAGTTCAAATCCCTACTGTTCAAGTGTCATTTGTTAAGTGTTATAATTAAAGTCTCCCTAAAACTATATTTCCCTAACCACATACTATAAGAAGACATTGGTCCTAGAATATATTTGTAGATATGCCTCTTAAAAGAATCCAAAATGAAATGAATGAAAGTTGCTCAGTCATGTCTGACTCTTCGCAACCCCATGGACTATACAGTTTATGGAATTCTCCAGGCCAGAATGCTGGAATGAGTAGCCTTTCCCTTCTCTAGGGAATCAAACCCAGGTCTCCCACATTGCAGGTGAATTCTTTACCAACTGAGCTACAGGGAAGCCTAATTTTTCAATCCAATGTTTCAATAAATAAAAGAATCCAGTGTTTCAATAAAACTGATAAACCTGGTATACTCTAGATTTTTCTTAGTGAGCCGACACTAAGGAGCCATAGGAGATCCTTCAATTTAAAAGCTATTTTAATTTTTTTTAATAAAACTTACTTGAGTAGTGATAAATACATCCTTCCATAATAAAATAGAACCACATTTCGTAATTTGAGAAATAACATTAAAGGTGAAAGTGTTAGTCATTCTTGTTCGACTCTTTGCGACCCTGTGGAATGTAGCCCACAAGGTTCCCCTGCCCATGGAATTCTCCAAAAAATCAACCAAAAGTCACGACCTCAACCTCTCTAACTTCCTAGGTCTTTGATTTTACCAGACACCTCATAATCTAGTCAAAGATATGTCTCCATTCTGTAATAAAAGGAAGCTAAAGTAGCAATAAGTAGAAAGTCTAGACAGGGGAAGTATTTTACAGCCAGAAAACAAAATAGAACAGAAAAAGGAAAGGAAAAAAAAAAAGAAAGAAAGAAGAGGGA
>NW_011494835.1:3323072-3324365 GCF_000754665.1 Bison bison bison
CAGTCATGTCTGACTCTTCGCAACCCCATGGACTATACAGTTTTATGGAATTCTCCAGGCCAGAATGCTGGAATGAGTAGCCTTTCCCTTCTCCAGGGAATCAAACCCAGGTCTCCCACATTGCAGGTGAATTCTTTACCAACTGAGCCACAGGGAAGCCTAATTTTTCAATCCAATGTTTCAATAAATAAAAGAATCCAGTGTTTCAATAAAATTGATAAACCTGGTATACTCTAGACTTTTCTTAGTTAGCCGACACTAAGGACCCATAGGAGATCCTGCAATTTAAAAGCTATTTTAATTTTTTTAATAAAACTTACTTGAGTAGTGATAAAGAAATACATCCTTCCATAATAAAATAGAACCACATTTCGTAATTTGAGAAATAACATTAAAGGTGAAAGTGTTAGTCATTCTTGTTCGACTCTTTGCGACCCCATGGAATGTAGCCCACAAGGTTCCCCTGCCCACGGAATTCTCCAAGCAAGAATACTGGAATGGGTTGCCATTCCCTTTGCCAGGGGATCTTCCTAACCCAGGGACCTAACCCATGCCACCGCATGGCAGGCAGATTCTTTACCATCTGAGACGAAGGTACAGCACATTAAAAGCTCTGTGATGTTTAACTCAACAGACACTTTAATCTTTGTCAAATATATGCTATTAATGTCCTTTGCCAATATTCTTCTGAAGTTTGCCAGCCATATTACAGAGTACCCTCCCCTCTTGTACTAGGTATCAGAAGTCTTCTGGCACTCACCTGTCACTAGTCCCCTCTCCCTTGATGAATCTAAGGTGTTCCCAAAAAGATTTTTTGGTTGTATCTGTGTAAAAAGAAAACTCAAACATTGCAAAGCATTAAGGAATTAGGTATGAGGGACTCCAAGATTTTGACTATTAACTAGTTTCCTTTCTCTCCAAATTTAGAAAAATTTGGCATCTGTAGTCTGAGATTCCACATCCTCTGATTGGAACACCTTTTAATTAACCTTTGAAATAACTTTGTTCAGTTTGGAAAACATCTATTAAAAGATCCTGCTGTCCTGAAAGTCTTAGAAAAATCCCTTTACCTACTGGCCAACCTGACTGGCACAGGTGACCCAGCCTTGGCAAAGATTATACAGACCAAAAGTTTGCTTTTGCGTTTGAAGTCACGACCTCAACCTCTCTAAATTCCTAGGTCTTTGATTTTACCAGACACCTCATAATCTAGTCAAAGATATGTCTCCATTCTGTAATAAAAGGAAGCTAAAGTAGCAATAAGTAGAAAGTCTAGACAGGGGAAGTATTTTA
>NW_011494835.1:3324465-3337790 GCF_000754665.1 Bison bison bison
GAGGGAAATGAAAGGTAATAGAATAAGTGTTAGTCACTCAATTGTGTCTGACTTTTTGCAACCCCATGGACTGTAGCCCCCCAGGCTCCTCTGTCCATGTATCTATTAATACAATGCTTGTGGAGTCATATAAGCTGGAATACATCAGATCCCTCTGTCTCATTATTTTGTGTTCTGCCAGAACTCTAAACCTTTCTAGATGCTTTAGGGAATTCAGTGTGCCTCACATAATTTTACTATTACTCATCTTCGGCTCTTCTGCTTCAGCCATCTGGTACCAGCATACAGAATGAGAGTGTGGATCATTTGCCCAGGTGTTATTTTCAAGTGGTCCTCCAAGCTGCAGGTGTCTGAGGTGCCAAATGAAAAGGCATTCATCATTGCCCAGAAATGGGAGGAGTCTCTCTCCTCGTCTTGTACCATAGGGTCACCCACACCCTGAAGCAAAACATGTTACCTAAACTCGAGGCTACCCACCCACTCAGCCTCCATCTCCAATCATGACAACTTACATAGCTCTTTTCTCTGCTGGGCTCAGTGCTAGTCACTAGAACTCAGTAGACAATAAATGCCATGGTTTGGGTTTTTTTTTTTGCTTTTTACAGATTTCAGATGTTGAATGAAGATATGTCCTCTCCAGACTCTAGTGCTCTAGTGAATCTACTCACGCAAATAGATGACTTGGGCCTCACCGTTCTCATCAGACACTATAAACATCTGAATCTCTGTTTAACCTTAGCTACCAAAAATAAACAAATAAATGAAAGGGCAGAGGCACAGCAGCAGTCTTATGCTACCTGGATATCTGGAGATACATGAGTATATGAAGATACGTATGTACATAAATATAAATACACCCTCTCATATTTGCTACATCTGGCTCAATGTTACTGAAAATACAGAATAAGTTGGGAGATGAGAGGTAATCCTAGACTGTCTTGCAATGATCATATTCCTCATGCTTTCAAGTGAAGATGAGTGCACCGCAGGTAATGGACATCTGGGTACCAATATGCAATAGTATGACTTAGAGGCATCTGTCATCACAATAGGGATAGATGTGATTCATAAGTGTGAGTGACAGTATTTCATTATATGAATTAATCATAGTCATTCCCCCCAATGATGAACATTTCAACTGTTTCTATATTTTACTATAATAAAAATAAATATAAGCAATGACAATAGCTATTTTTAAACATTGGGTCATTTTCCTCAGTGTAGGTAATTACAGGCAGGACAGCTGTTTTAAAGATGAGGGAGGGACGTGGGAGGGAGGTTCAGGATGGGGAACAAGTGTATACCCGTGGCGGATTCATGTTGATGTATGGCAAAACCAATACAATATTGTAAAGTAATTAACTTTCAATTAAAATAAATAAATTTATATTAAAAAATAAAATAAAAAATAAATAAATAATTTAAAGATTATGTATGAATATAATTACACTTAGACACATATTGTTGGGCTTCCCAGGTGGCGCTAGTGGTAAGGAACTTGCCTGCCAATGCAGGAGACATAAGAGATATAGGTTCGATCCCTGGGTCAGGAAGATTCCCTGGAAGAAGGCATGGCAACCCACTCCAGTATTCTTCCCTGGAGAATCTCATAGACAGAGGAGCCAGGCAGGCTATAGTCCACAGGGTCACAAAGAGTGGGACCCAACTGAAGTGACTTAGCCTGCATGCACATATACAGATAGCTAAGCTACTTTGTCCTTATTTTTATTTATATTTCAATGTAACAAACTTTCAAAAATAGGGTTAATATTCTTTTCTTGAGATACAGACTCATTATCTCAACATCATTTTGCAAGATAATCACTAACTATACTTTTCGAGAATATTACAAATATTCAAACTTTAAACATTATTGAAACTTTTAGAATGAAATGAACTTTGTCTTAACCTTATGAAAAAAAAATAAAGCCATTTTAAGAAGATCATTGAAATCTGGATTAAAATATCAATATTTCTACTATCAAATAGAGTTTTAATCTAATAAAATATCATGGACTTAATTTGCAACTTGCCCTTTTTCATTTGAAGATGCTTTATTTTCATTTGTCCCTTCAGCCTAGTACGGTCACTGGCTACATGGCCATGACCATGTGGCTTTGCTGCCCTCTAGCATAGTATAAAATGCCGCCATTGGTATTATGAAGTAAATATACCTTTGTGTATATGCAAACATACAAAATGCAATTTATGTGCATTTTGATGTGCATCTTAACCTAGTTAAAATCATGTTGCTCCACTAGGACTAGAGTCATGAAGTTAATGCTCTGGGCAGTGACAAAGGGGCCGAGGACTGCACAGCACAGAACTCCAAACCCCTGCCTGTCAGGCCTGTGCCATTAGCCCTCTGGCTAAGTGAAGTCCCAACTAAAGAAAGCTTCCGAATCAAGGCAGGGAATCCAACTTTCACGCCCAGGAAAATTAACTGTTAGTGCTACTCAGCTTGCAAATGTGACAATAATGACTTGTTCATGCAATGTACTTTATGCACATGTAAAATGCATCAATTCTCCAGCTCTCACCTTCATGAAGTATATAGGGCAGTTATTGTTTTGTGCTTTTAGTAATTCTCACATCTCTCACTTACTCTTTTCAGTCTCTTTGTCAAATTCTCTAATTCTTTGCTGCCCAGTCTGTCTCATCAATATTCACATCTGTAAGAAGTCAGTTCAGCAAAACACTTACCCTATGGGGTTTCTATTAATCGTAAATTGTAAGACATGATCCCAAAGCAGAAGGAGTCACAGCCCAACAGAAGGTGGACAATCGAGCCTGTGATAAAAGTGTGTGAACAGTGTGTTTCAGTGGCGCTTCTTTCATGAGCCATAGAGCCTCAAGTCTCTACTCCTGAGGAGACAACATCTGAGCCAAATCCTTACGAGTGAGATAGAGTTTGCTGGTTTCTGAGCCATAACAAACAGTAGTTGTCATGGCAAGAAAAGATGCAACAGGAGTAAGGGAGTCCAAGCATTCTGATAGCAATGTGAAGTGTGACACCTGAGAGACAAAATGAGGCTGGTGTTTACTTTGGTTCAAGGCCTCTGAGGGGTGTGTGTGACGAGGAAGGTTTCTAAGCCATGAGTGCCACGTTGCTTGCATTTTAAGCAGATCGTGTGCGCAGTCGTTATGGACAACAAAATGGAGCATAAAACCTTCGTGCAGATGAACCACTGCAATCAGATCATCGTAAAAGTGAAACCTAGATGTTATAAGAATCCAAGTAAGGGCTGTGGCAGCAGAGCCAGACATCAGGGGTCAATGCGAGAAGTGTTTAGAAGGTAAATACAAAAAGACTAAATTAGATGGTATCAGGGAGACAACAGAAAGAGGGTATGTGAGGGAGCTATAAACACATTGAAAATAAAACTCAGAAAGTCTGCGATCCTCCCACTTTCGCATTGCCAGCAGCAGGAAATACACTGGACTATAAATGAAGCTGCCAACCAGATATTTAAATACATCACAGGTACCTTACCTTCAAAATATCCAATAAACCCTTCAAATGTTCTTTCTCTTACTTCTCTGTCCTGGCTGAGGGACTTCCATTTTCTCTTTATAAACATTAAAATCTCAGGTCTCTTAATTGTTTTTACTAGCAGAATAAGAGAATGGAAATAATCAAGGCCTAGGATTTTAACTTTAATTCAGCACCAAGTCCCACAGACTCTATCTCTTAAATATGTCTTGACTTTATCTTCTTAGAGCGGCTTCCAGTCTCAGAGCCTTAGTTCAAACTACTCAGACTACAACTGTTTGCTAATTTGTCTTCTTGCCTACATTCATCCCTTCTAGTAAATCCTTCAAATTGTTGTCAGACAGTTATCTCTAAAATTTAACTAGGACTTGTTGTCACACTTGTGTTAAAACTCTTGAATCTCTTCCTAATACTCATACATCTAAAACATTGTGTTTTCATCCCAAAACCTAATGAGTTCAAACTCTTTAAAATGGCTAGTAAGATCCTTGGTAGTCTTAACTACAGTGTGAATCTGCAGTCTCAGACTCCTCTGAAATTGGTGAATCACACACAAAAAAATCCAAATTACCGGCCACGCTCCACAGTGAATATGCTGCTCATTTTGTCCCTTCAGTCCTCCTCCATTCTTTGAATTTGTGATGAGCTCCCAATGCCATTCTCTGTTTAGCTGAAGCATTATTTTTCTGTGATACACTCTTCTCATCACTCTGTGATATTCTCTTCTCATGTGACACAGAACACATTCAATCATATGCTCTGTAGCATTCTTCAGACCCCCTTATTGCACATTCACCAGAGCAGGTTGCAATGATTGTTTTACATATATCCCTGCTAGATGATGAACTCCCTCCAGTAAGAACTATGTCTTCGTCTTTGAAGCAGCATCACCTAGAAGAGGGGACTGTCTCACACCTAACACTTAAAAACTCTTATTAGTTGAATGAGTGATCACACGGCTAACAACTGTATATACAGTGGATCTTGATGTGATTTGCAAAACAATATTCAACATACCATTTTGAAGGGGCACCTATATTATTTTGGTCTGTAATGAGCACAGGCATGTGCATGCTAAGTCGCTTCAGTCGTGCCCGACTCTTTGTAACCCCACAGACTGTAACCTACCAGGCTCCTCCTTCTCCAGGCAAGAATACTGGAATGTGTTGCCATGCCCTCCTCCAAGGGATCCTCTCAACCAAGGGATCAAACCCCTGTCTCTTATGTCCCCTGCATTGGCAGGCGGGGTCTTTACCACTAGGGCCACCTGGACACGGTGTTGAACAAATGACCAAAGATTTTATTTCTTTTGAACAATCATTGTGTAAAATCAAACCCCTCTGACAGACTACTTTTATTTCAAAGCATCTGTGAGCTAAGGCATTATAAATGAATTAAGCCTCCATCTAGAGTTTCATCCTCCACAATCCCAGCAAGAAAATACAACTTATAAATGTACATATAGTTTAAATTTCACTCAGTTACCTATTTACATAAACTTCCTTTACAAGAACATCACAAATGAATTTGAGCCACAAAAATATAGTTTTATCCCAAAACCTAGGTCCAACTGCGTGGGATTTTCAAGGTTGTCACTTTCAATAAATGGCCTCTTGTATTTCATCCTTATCTATTTTATATCTTATGTCCTAATGCGGCACAAGTCAAAGAAATAGTAATTAAGCTTGTTCTGATAAGCTATTTGCATAGTGAGCTGTTAATCTGCATATCATCTGAAATAAAAAGAATTTCCATGACTTAAGGGCAGCCATAGAATTTATATTAATAGTCTTAGAAACATGATTATTGATACTTCAGGCAATGCAGATGTCTTAGATTGTTTATATTAAAGTTCTGATGCATAGTTCCACCTGGCCTTATATTTGATCTGTTTCAGCAATAACAAATATACCCAGCAATCTTAACATTTGGCTGAATAATCTGAGTTGTAATTTACCCTATTTGGTTCTGTAACATTGTCCTAAGTCATCGCTTTCTCCCTCTGGCATCACAGCAACCTCATTTCTCTCCACATGATATTAATACTTACAGACAGGCATTTGTAGGATTTACAGCTCATTTCCTTTCTATTACCATTTGCCTTGTGTCTTTTTTTCTTAATCTTCACTCATTTTTGTGTATCTTTTCCCATCTGAGGTGCAATTCTAGGATGCTAAGATTTTAAATCTTCCCAACATGCTAATCCAATCTTAAAAAGTCTGTCCTTCTGTTTTTGAAATCCCCACTCAGTGAAGAAGCCATATCAATTATTCTTTCAAATCCTAATTCTTCTTAATCTTTTTTCTTCATCAACTTTATTTCATATTTTTCATTTATGATAGTAAAAACATCTCAGAAAAAAACATTCTTTATTTTGTTTCTTTTTTTCTCTGGATTTTCTGGACTCTTTTTGGTGAATAATAGAGTAGTTTTTCTGTGTCCTTCTCCCAGTGTCAGCCCCATCTTTTCCCCTTCAGTTTTCAGAGTTTCTTATAGCCTACTTGAACTCATTACTTTTAGTAGATCTTCATTTTGGAGGGATAATTCCATGAGAAATTCCAGAATATCTAAGAGACAATGAATACTCATCATATAGATATTAACTAAAATAAAGTAACCACGGGTTTTCTTAATTGCGATCCACAGGAAGAGATATCTGAATAAATATTTGTCAAGTGTAATAAAAATGTGTGATGTGAGAGCTATGAGTTACAGTTTTATTTGCCAACATAATGAGGACTACAGCCTTCCCTGGTGGCTCAGACGGTAAAGCATCTGTCTACGATGCTGGAGACCCAGGTTCGATCCCTGGGTTGGGAAGATGCCTTGGAGAAGGAAATGGCCATCCACTCCAGTACTATTGCCTAGAAAATCCCATGGACAGAGGAGCCTGGTAGGCTACAGTCCATGGGGTCGCAAAGAGTCAGACACGACTGAGCAACTTCATGTTGAGACTGCCTGCCAGAGGGTTCTGAGGAACTGCTCCCAAGAGGTGGATGGAAGTTAGTACATACATGGCTTTGTTGAAGGAGTACATGCACACAAGCACACAGCTCTGTGGAAGGTTACTGACAGTCACAAGCAATGGACACCTCAGTTAATGACTTCAGAGTTTTCTTAGTAGAAGAAGATGTAAGAACCGAAGTTCGTAAAAAATCTCCTGAAATATTTCTAATTAATTAAGGGCCTGTTTTGCCTCTATTCCCAGAGCACAAAGTGCCTCATTCTGATTTTTTTGCCCTGAATTCCTTTCAAAATGTGTTGTAGGTCAGTGACTGCAGTGCCTAATGACATGATTCTTGTAGAACTGGATAGTGGGCAATATTATCTTATAATATTATTATTCACATGTACATGAAATTGTGTATATAACCAAAAAAACCACTATTGGAATTCAGAATGAAAACTTTAAAAATGTACAATGTTATATGTATTTTTAAATCGACTTTGTAAATACTCCTTCTTAAATTTTCAAGGTTGAAAATATTACACCCTTGACTTTCAAAGGCTTTCTAGTAAAGTGCACATTTTCTGTGAAAGCTGAATCATCTTTTTCACCATCTTTATATAATGTACTGAACTTTACATAACAAATGATGGATTAAGCTCAATTCAATGTCGTACCTAAGATGGTTTTATTCTTAGAAGAACTAATGTTTTCTTCAAGTTTATAGATACCAATGTCTCAGCTTAAATACTTCAATTAATGTCACTTTCAGAGAGTTCTAGGGACTCAGATTTTCCTTGACCACAGTTAAATGTATTTTGAATCTGAATGATTCACTAGATGCTACTTTACCAGGTTTTATGAAGAATTTTTTGAATATTAAGATTCACAGTGAAAAATTTTTATTGACCTTATTACAGGATTTGCCAAAAGCACCTCCTCCTTGACTGTCTCTCTTTTTCTGTAAAAAAGACAAAATAGCTCTTTACAACAAAGTTGTCCTTATCATGAATAGCATACTCCTCAGTCAATTAAATAAGAAGAAAGAGGAAGAAGGAGGAGAAAGCACATTTCTTACAAGCTCATTGATTACTTTTTGGAGTCTTATTTTATTTAGCATTCAGATTACATTGTTATAGCTAATTCTTCAAACCCTTGAGCAGATTTCTTTTAACTAAAACCAAACGCACTTATTTAGTTTTGCTCAAAATTGTAGAATGGAAATAAATATAAGCTGTAGACACTACGTTTTTAGTAATTAAACACATATTTGGAGGTGAGGGATGGTAAGTGTGGTGACCAGTCAGTGAATACTAGCCGTAATTACAAAAGAGACTGCTAACTACCCACAAACTAATTTCATAGCGTGTATGACATAAATAAAGATTCTTTGGTTTGTGTTTGGGTCCTCAATCTTGGAGGACAGATATATTGACTTGATCACCTCAGGAATGCTGAATGAGCCTAATTAAACCTGAGGCATACATATTTATCAAAATCTGAATATATGAATGTATAGGAAGAAATATGACTATCAAGTGAGTCAGATATTCATATCAGTAGAGCCATTTTCAGTTTCTCATTTAAGAAAAACCATGAAAAGCCAAATAATTATATTATTTGATAATCCAGAAACTGGCCTGAGACTTGACCCAATAAGTAATGTGATGTTAATGCTTAGCTACCCTGAGGTCTGATAATCTGATTTCTCGACATGCATCAGAGAAATATATCATTAAATATATAAAGAGACTGAATATTTGCATCAGCATTTTAATGTATTCTTACTCTTGGAAAATACTGGGAAAGAATTTGAGAAAATCTCACCATCACCGTTACTACCAACTCTCCTTCTACCCTACCCTGGTTTCTTCATGTGTGTGTTTTAACTCATTTTACTTTAATGGGCCTTTTATTTATACAAAAATTTGTAATATAATACTGCCAAATTTCTTGGAGTTTTCAAAATGGAAATTACTCCACCATAAAGTGTTCTATCCTCTCATACTTGTCTGAACTCTTCTCTCTCTCTCTCTGTATAACTTGATCTCTCACATGTCATAATCGAACTCTCAGACACGTGGGGAATCTTGCCTGTATTAATCCTCCAACAATGAAAATATTTTAAAAATAAGACTGGGTCATTATATTGTTAACAATGACACTCTCATGTGTGCTGGAGGTTGTTTAACAACAGAATTAGAAAAGTCTCCTGCTCAAGACTTCTTGCTAGTTGGGAGATTCCCTCATGGGTAAAGCAAGGACTAAGGCTTTCCAGGTGGCACTAGTGGTAAAGAACCTGCCTTCCAAAGCAGGAGACACAAGAGATTTGGGTTTGATCCCTGGTTGGGGAAGATCCCCCGGAGGAGGCAATGGCAACCCACTCCAGCATTCTTGCCAAGATAATCCCATGGACAGAGGAGCAGAGGAGCCTGGCATTGGGTCACAAAGAGTCAGACACAACTGAGCTGAGCATCTGAGCACAGGCTTTCTCAAGAGTTGGTTCTACAACCAGGACATCTGGACTCTTAAATCAACTCTTACATCGACTCTTATGGGAGCTGCATAAGGATCTTAATCCTTGTGAAGGGAAAGGAATCTTTCTTCTCATTCTGGATAAAGTTACAAGAAAATTTAAGACCCATTTTTCTATTCTGGATATTAAGTGATTAAAATTTTACACTGATGATTAAATCAAAAAGTAATATATTTTTTTATTTTGACTAAATATGTGTTGGGAAGTAGAATAATTAAGGTATATAAATATCCTTAGTGAAGTGAAGTTGCTCAGTCATGTCTGACTCTTCGCGACCCCATGGATTATAGCCCACCAGGCTCCTCCATCCATGGGATTCTCCAGGCAAGAGTACTGGAGTGGGTTGCCATTTCCTTCTCCAAGGGATCTTCCCGACCCAGGTCTCCCACATTGTAGGCAGATGCTTTACCATCTGAGCCACCAGGGAAGTCCTATAAATATCCTAAGACGAACCAAATTAAACATTTTTAAATGAGAAATATATTTGGCATTAAAATACTTGAAAATTAGTAGAAATCTTTATTCATACTTTCTAATATACGTCAGACTTAAATGGAATGAAATATCGTATGCCTAATTGTTGTCTTTGTTGTTCAGTCGCTAAATCGTGTCTCACTCTTTGTGACCCCACAGACTGCAACATGCCAGGCTCCCTGTCCTTCGCTGTCTGCCGGAGTTTCCTCAAATTCATGCCCACTGAGTCGGTGATGCTATCTAACCATCTCATCCTTGTCGCCCCCTTCTCATTTTGCCTTCAATCTTTCCCAGCATCAGGGTCTTTCTGAAGAGTTGGCTTTTTGCATCAGGTGGCCAAAGTACTGGAGATACAGCTTCAGCATCAGTCCTTTCAAAGTATACAATGAAAAAATCAATATACCTACAGAATCTACATACATTTTCTACCTAAGGAAAAATTAAAATAAAATTGTGTGGGATTTTTTAGGTTTAGGGAGGCAGTGGGAGGTGAAAAGCAGGATCTTCAACGTTCACTCTATTTGTGGTGCTAAAGAGGAGTATTGCCACTAGAGGGCAGTGTTTGACTGAAAAATAAAATAACCATACAATTCCTTGAAGACAAAGTTATTTATCGACAGTATACATCTTGTCAATAAATAACATGAGCTTCATCGCTGACCTTACTTAATTTTCCTCTGTTTTTGTGAGTTTTATTTGATGCCTATAGCATCTGTGATCCAAAGATGTGGTTACTAAGCAGGTATGTTTTGTGTAGGCAGACTTATTCCTCTTCTTTAAAGCTGTTGCTCTCTCTGGCTTGGCACTCCTTACCTTTGACATTCACATAAGTTCAACCAAGAAATAATGCCTCAGGTTGCTATCACAAACCATACACTTTGATCTTTTCTTGTATATATCTGAAGCAGGTACAGTCCTTCTCCAAGCATTAGTGGGCCTTATAATGCCCCCAAAACCATTTAGGACCTCCTGTGATTGTCCCACAGGAGGGACAATCAAATCCGACTTTGATTCTATCATTGCTCATTTCTTTCACCCCAAACCCATGTTTTATAATCTCATAGTTTATTTATTGCTAATAAATTGGTATACCTGCATGTGAATTTAACAAGGACTAAAATGATTGATAGATATGATAGAGTGCCTGAAGAACTATGGACGGAGGTTCGTGACATGGTGCAGAAGGCAGTGATTAAGACCATCCCCAAGAAAACGAAACGCAAAAAGACAAAATGGTTGTCTGAGGAGGCCTTACAAAGAGCTGAGAAATGAAGAGAAGCTAAAGACAAAGGAGAAAAGGAAAGATATACCCATCTGAATGCAGAGTTCCAAAGAATACCAAGGAGAGATAAGAAAGCCTCCCTCAGTTATCAATGCAAAGAAATAGAGGAAAGCAATGGAATGAAAAGACTAGAGATCTCTTCAAGAAAATTAGAGATACCAGGGGAACATTTCATGCAAAGATGGGCACAATAAAGGACAGAAATGGTATGGACCTAACAGAAGCAGACGATATTAAGAAGAGGTGGCAAGAATACACAGAAAAGCTATACAAAAAAGATTTTCATGACCCAGATAACCAAGATGGGTGATCACTCACCTAGAGCCAGACATCCTGGAGTCTGAAGTCAAGTGGGCCTTAGGAAGCATCACTATGAACAAAGCTAGTGAAGGTGAAGGAATTCCAGTTGAGCTATTTCAAATCCTAAAAGATGCTGCTGTGAAAATGCTGCACTCATTTTGCCAGCAAATTTGGAAAACTCAGCAGTGGCCACAGGACTGGAAAAGGTCAGGTTCCATTGCAATCCCAAAGAAAGAAAATGCCAAAGAATGTTCAAGCTACCACACAATTGCACTCATCTCACATGCTAGCAAAGTAAAGCTCAAAATTCTCCAAGCCAGGCTTCAACAGTACATGAACTGAGAACTTCCAAATGTTCAAGCTGGATTTAGAAAAGGCAGAGGAACCAGAGATCAAATGGCCAACATCTGTTGGATCATCAAAAAAGCATGAGAGTTCCAGAAAAACATGTACTTTTGTCTTTTTGACTATGCCAAAGCTTTTGACTGTGGATCACTACAAACTGTGGAAAATTCTTAAAGAGATGGGAATACCAGACCACCTTCCCTGCCTCCTGAGAAATCTGTATGCAAGTCAAGAAGCAGCAGTTAGAACCTGCCATGGAACAACGGACTTATTCCAAATTAGGAAAGGAATAAGTCAAGGCTGTATACTGTCACCCTGCTTATTTAGCTTCAATGCAGAGTACATCATGCGAAATGCTGGGCTGGATGAAGCACAAGCTGGAATCAAGTTTGCCAGGAGAAATATCAAAAACCTCAGATATGCAGATGATATCACCCTTATGGCACAAAGCAGAGAGGAACTAGAGAGGCTCTTGGTGAAAGTGAAAGTGGAGAGTGAAAAGGCTGGTTTAAAACTCAACATTCAGAAAACTAAGATCATGGCATCCGGTCCCATCACCTCTTGCCAAATAGATGGGGAAACAGTGGAAACAGTGACAGACTTTGTTTTGGGGGCTCCAAAATCACTGCAGATGGTGAATTCAGCCATGAAATTAAAAGATTCTTGCTCCTTGGAAGAAAAGATTTGACAAAGCTAGACAAGATATTAAAAAGCAGAGACATTACTTTGCCAACAAAGGTCCGTCTAGTCAAAGCTATGGTTTCTCCAGTAGTCATGTATGGATGTGAGAGTTGGACCACAAAGAAAGCTGAAAGCTGAAGAAATAATGCTTTTGAACTGTGGTGTTGGAGAAGACTCTTGAGAGTCCTTTGGACTGCAAGGAGATCCAACCAGTCAATCATAAAGGAAATCAGTCCTGTATAATCTTTGGAATGACTGATGCTGAAGCTGAAGCTCCAATACTTTGGCCACGTGATGCGAAGGACTGACTCACTGGAAAAGACCCTGATGATGGGAAAGATTGAAGGCAGGAGAAGGGGATGACAGCAGATGAAATGGTTGGATAGCATCACCCACTCAATGGACATGAGTTTGAGCAAGCTCCAGGAGTTGGTGATGGACAGGAAAGCTTGGTGTGCTGCAGTTCATGGGGTCGCAAAGAGTCAGACACAACTGAACGACTGAACTGAAATGAACTGAAAATAATCTGATGCTTCTTCAAATGCATTTTCATGTTAGAATTCATTCTTGTTAATGACTAATAATATATTTATTTAGTATTTGCATTTTATTTGACAATCTCTCTTTCGCTAATATTTTAAAATGTTGTCCATGTGCCTAGCACTGCAAGTGTAAGTTGATCCTGAATTTATTCCTGTAAGTACTACAATTATTTCCAATTTATAGTTCAAGTTAGGGATAAGGGTATATTTTTCAACATTTAGACAGTTAAGAACCATGAGGTACTATTCTTTGGCTAATTTGAGATCATTGTGCAAATAAGTGGCAGAACTAGTTCCTGACACTAGAGTTGGAAATGCCTACCTCTCAGGTTTTCTATAAATGTCAACTTCAGTCATCTAAACTGAAGCCCATGGGGACCTCTGAAGTGCTAGGCAGGTATTAAGCATAGGAATACTTTTTTTTTTTTTCAATTTTATTTTATTTTATTATTATTTTTTTAATTTTATTTCATTTTTAAACTTTACATAATTGTATTAGTTTTGCCAAATATAAAAATGAATCCATCACAGGTATACATGTGCTCCCCATCCTGAACCCTCCTCCCTCCTCCCTCCCCATACCATCCCTCTGGGTCGTCCCAGTGCACTAGCCCCACTAGACTCTGTGGGAGAGGGAGAGGGTGGGAAGATTTGGGAGAATGGCATTGAAACATGTAAAATATCATGTATGAAACGAGATGCCAGTCCAGGTTCAATGCACGATC
>NW_011494835.1:3337890-3338287 GCF_000754665.1 Bison bison bison
AAGGAGATCCAACCAGTCAATCATAAAGGAAATCAGTCCTGTATAATCTTTGGAATGACTGATGCTGAAGCTGAAGCTCCAATACTTTGGCCACGTGATGCGAAGGACTGACTCATTGGAAAAGACCCTGATGATGGGAAAGATTGAAGGCAGGAGAAGGGGATGACAGCAGATGAAATGGTTGGATAGCATCACCCACTCAATGGACATGAGTTTGAGCAAGCTCCAGGAGTTGGTGATGGACAGGAAAGCTTGGTGTGCCGCAGTTCATGGGGTCGCAAAGAGTCAGAATAATATATTTATTTAATATTTGCATTTTATTTGACAATTTCTCTTTCGCTAATATTTTAAAATGTTGTCCATGTGCCTAGCACTGCAAGTGTAAGTTGATCCTGAA
>NW_011494835.1:3338387-3356300 GCF_000754665.1 Bison bison bison
AAACTTTACATAATTGTATTAGTTTTGCCAAATATAAAAATGAATCCATCACAGGTATACATGTGCTCCCCATCCTGAACCCTCCTCCCTCCTCCCTCCCCATACCATCCCTCTGGGTCGTCCCAGTGCACTAGCCCCACTAGACTCTGTGGGAGAGGGAGAGGGTGGGAAGATTTGGGAGAATGGCATTGAAACATGTAAAATATCATGTATGAAACGAGATGCCAGTCCAGGTTCAATGCACGATACTGGATGCTTGGGGCTAGTGCACTGGGATGACCCAGAGGAATACTTAAACATTAAGTCCTGTCCATGGACTCATGCTTACTAGATCAATTAATTAATTCGTCAAATATGTAACTTATTGTCAGGACTTGAGGGTACAAAAATGACTAAAATTTAACTCCTCAAGGCATGTTAATAACACATGGAAACCCAAGGAGGAGATTGTCCTTTTTGTGATAATCTTAACGAGGTAAAACAGAATAACTGTTCACACATCAAATACCTCATGTACTCAAGCGCCAATTTGAAGACGGAAGTTGTACTGAACGCAGACATACTGCTTTCTGACTGGAAATGAAAAGCCACACAAGACAGCTGTCTTTTCTGAGGCTGAGAGTAAGTAGTCGCAGCTAGAAATGCAAATTAAAACAATGGGAAATCACCATATACATATTAAAATGGCTAAAATAAAATGTATTAACAACACCAAATACCAACAAGGATGCGGAGAAAGTGGCTCTCTCATACATTATTGGTATGAATGCAAACTGGCACAGCAATCCTTGAAAGTCAGTTAATACTTTCTTAAAAACTAGGCATGCAACTACCATATGAACTAGAAATTGTACTCCTAAGCATTTATCACAGAGAGTTAAACACTGAAAACCTGTTCACAAATGTCTATAGAAACATTATTATTACTAGCCCCAAAATGGTAGTAATTCAGATGTCATTCAGTAGGTAAGTACCTCAACAAACTCATGGATCTAGAGTATAACTTAGCAACAAAAAGGAACAAAATACTGACATAAACACAAGCAACAATCTGTATGAATTTCCAAAGAGACACTCCATGAGAAAAAAAAAAGCAGTTCACAAAAGTTTAAATAATTATTCCATTTATACTGGAAGTAACAAGTTATAGAAATGAGGGACAGATTACTAATAAGGGTTGTTGCTGCTGCTGCTAAGTTGCTTCAGTCGTGTCCGACTCTGTGCGACCCCATAGACGGCAGCCCACCAGGCTCCACCGTCCCTGGGATTCTCCAGGCAAGAACACTGGAGTGGGTTGCCATTTCCTTCTCCAATGCAGGAAAGTGAAAAGTGAAAGTGAAGCCGCTCAGTCGTATCCGACTCTCAGCGACCTCATGGACTGCAGGCTACCAGGCTCCTCCGTCCATGAGATTTTCCAGGCAAGAGTACTGGAGTGGGGTGCCATTGCCTTCTCCGACTAATAAGGGTTAATAATGGGTTAATCAGGGGATGGGAGATGGACAGGGGGTGGATGAGAAGAAAGTGGATGTGACTCTACAACAGCAACATAAAGGATACTCCTTGGTGACGGAACGTGCTCTGTCTTGATTCCACTGACATCACACAACACCGGTTGTGATAAAACACTAAAGTTCTGCAAGACGTTACCATTAGGTGTAACTGGTAAGGGCCACACGGAATCTCAAGTATTTCTTACAACTGCACACAAATATACAAGTATCTGAAAAATAAAAAGATTAATTAGAAACAAAAAATTAACTGGTCTGGGTATTTCTTATCAGAACCCTCTCTCTTGGGTAAGAGAAACTCACATTACATAGAAAACAAGGACTATCTCAGAGTAGGAAAGATGAAGGTAAGAATTGAAGGGAAAGCTGTGAAAGTGCCAGTTCCTGGGGAACAGAAAAAGGAATCAGTGTAAACTAGAAAGGGGATGTGTCGTCAAGATGACAGATGTTTCCAGACTAGACCACCTCTCCTTCAACGGAGGAGACCAGACCTCAGAAAGGGACAGTGCCCTGATGCTCACCGGGAAGCTCAGGACAAGACACTGGGATTGAGGTTCTGAGGAGGTTCCTGAGCCTAAACTGGGAGCAGAGAAAAGCCAGCAAAAGCTTCCAAAGGACCATTCTTGAGTGGACAATGAGCAGGAGCATGTCTGTAAGCACTGGCAGTACCGACAAGCACAAGAAATTCCTAACACCTTCTGGACTTTTCCAAGATCCCAGATCCACTGCACACATTCTGGGTGGGGAGGGAAATAAGGAGAGGGAAGCTGGCTTTCCTATTCATACCACATTGACAGGAGCTAAGAACCTGATTTCAATTTATTTCAGAAAATTAAAGCAAGTGAGTATTTTGCTGTTGCTGTTGAGGTTGTTCTTATCCTCCAGAACCATGCAGTAAAATTCCTATCCGCCAATAGGTGTCACAAAATCTTTTCTTACTGATGCACTGCACAAGGGACGATTTGGATTTGTATAATTTCCAGAATCATATCTTCTTTCCATTATCTGGAGTAAATAGCCTGGATCACTTTGACAAAATGGCTAGAGGATTTTTTAAAGGCAGGATTTCCTATCTTAATTCTGATAATCCCAAACTGAATATTTTCACATTTTAGAAAGAGTGAGGGTTTCTATTTACTGTGTGATTTCTTTCGAATGCCCTTGGATAAACTGGAATGACCATATGCTTATTAGCAATGGGACTGTGCCTAAGATAATTAGACAAACGGAAGGACTAAAAGAAAATCTATATGCAGATAATGGGCATCCAAACTATCATGCTTTCCAGAGGTGAATAAGGTATATGTAGATACCAAACCATTTCTTACTCTATTAGTAATCCAATTCAATATATTTTAATATTAAACCTCTATAAAATGTTAACAGAATAAAGTTATCCTGTTGTGTTTTCAGGCACAAGTGAACACTTTCTTAGCTTTTATGGTGATGTTTACTTTCCCTTTGAAGTTGAAATTACTCCCAAGTTAATCCCAACTGGTAGACACTTCTTACCACATGGAGGACAAGAAATTTGCTTATTATTCTGAGCTCCCTGGCAACCAGACTTACCTGTTATAGACTTACTTTGAGAATTGTAGTGGGGAAATAATGGTCATGCATACTCAGTTGCTCAATCGTGTCTCACTCTTTGTGACCCCATGGACTGTAGCCCACCACGCCTCTCTCCATGGGATTCTCTAGGCAAGAATACTGGAGTGGGTTGCCATTTCCTACTCCAGGGGATCCTCCCAATCCAGGGATCAAACCCATGTCTCCTGCATCTTCTGCCTTGGCGGGTGGATTCTTGACCATTGAGTCACCTAGGAAACCCAATAATACTGCTAAGTCGCTTCAGTCGTGTCCGACTCTGTGCAACCCCTTAGACGGCAGCCCACCAGGCTCCCCCATATCTGGGATTCTTCAGGCAAGAATACTGGAGTGGGTTGCTATTTCCTTCTCCTATGTGTGAAAGTGAAACGTGAAAGTGAAACTTGAAAGTGAAGTCTCTCAGTCGTGTCTGACTCTTAGCAACCCCATGGACTGCAGCCTACCAGGCTCCTCCATCCATGGGATTCTCCAGGCAAGAGTACTGGAGTGGGGTGCCATTGCCTTCTCCAATAATACTGTCCCTCCATAATTCATGTCTACTCATAACCTCAGAATGTCACCTTATTTGAAAGTAAGGTCTTTACAGATGTAATTATTTAAGTTATAGTCAAGTCATACTAGATTAGTGTGGGTCAGTGTCCCTCAAAGAAAAGTCAGGGAGTATACAGTCACAGAGGGAGACGGCCATGTGAAGACAGAGGCGGGGAGTAAAGTGGTACAGCTAAAGCCAGGGATACCAAGACCTGCCAGCAACCACCAGAAGCCCAGAAGAGGTAAGCAAAGCCTCTCCCTTAAAGCCTTTAGAGGAACCTCATCTTGATGGCTCCTTGATTTCAAACTTCTAGATCCCAGAATTGATGGATTCCATTACTATTGTTTCATGTCACCAGTTTGTGCAAATTTATGAACATGGCCCTAGGAGACTAATAAACAATCAATCTTCAACTTCTTTTCTGGGTGAGAAAATGTCTGGATGTTTGATTTGAAACACAATACTCACTTTTGTTCTCCATGGAGCATGCTGCCTTACGATGCTTTGAGGAAAAGCCAGGTGGCTCTCCAACTGTTTTTCCAGCCAAGTAAGAGAGAAGCTGTTAAACAGGTGAATGGATTTTTAAATCATTCTGTGACCTTCATGTTAAAAAGAAAATTGATTTCCTCAAATCTGAATCACACTAGCAGGAACTTCTGTTGATTAGGAAGACTGTGGTAACAGAAAAAGAGACAATCAACTGAGAACTGGATAGAGATGAAACATCCAATCTAACTCCATCTTATTTTCCAGTAACGCTTCCACCCTAACTTGCTTGTGAAATTAGTGATTCTGGCATTTAAAAAATATTCTGGTATTATTGCTACATTTATTTGTACAATGCCATTTTCTTTGGGGAAGGGGTAAAAATAAAATTGTCAATATATGGTCATATTTTGTTTAACCAGGAATGCTAGAATTTTATGGACACTACCACTATATCTGGGCTGCCCCAGTGGCTCAGTGGTAAAGAATCTGTCTGCCAATGCAAGAGACACAGGTTTTATTCCTGGGTCAAGAAGATCCCCTGGAAGAGGAAATGGCAACCCAATTCAGTACTCTTGCCTGAAAAATCCCTTTGACAGAAGAACCTGACAGGCTACAGTCCAAAAGGGTCAGAAAGAGACAGACATAGCTGAGTGAGCACACCATTATATTCTTTATATTCAATAAAGAATAATTTATTGTAAAAATATAAACAGGATGACCATTGGAATGGAGCTCAAAGGGAGATTTGGAGAAAAGGTGGAAATAAAATTAGAATTAAGAGGGCTTTTTCATTCTTACTTATTTACTTATTTATGTACTTATTTATTTTTTATTTGTTTATAGGATCAATTTACACTTACTAAAAACAAGGTATACGATTGAATATCCTCGGCCCTTTTTTTTAGTTGCTCACTCATGTCTGATTCTCTTCGACCTCATAGACTGTAGCCCGCCAGGCTCCTCTGTCCATGGGATTCTCCAGGCAAGAATATTGGAGTGGGCAGCCATTCTTTCTCCAGGGGATCTTCCCAATACAGGGATCGAACCTGGGTCTCCCTCACTGCAGGCAGATTCTTTACCATCTGAGCCACCAGGGAAGCCCATCCTCAGCCTTAACCCTCAAGAAAACTGAGCCTGGCACATAAGACTGGTTTTCTAGTGGAAAAGCAGGGGGTGCATCATGGTGATTCTGCTCAATCCGGCTAGGTCACTCCCCAGTGGAAACAGCTGACAGGCCATGGCTGGTGGAGACTATATCTTGGTGGAGAGAAAGTGGAGTAGAGAACAGGGTGTCTCGTCCCCCTTCATCACCATCTTGCTCCTCAGGCTGGGGACTTAACACCTCACCAGTCCACCATGGAAGGACACAGTATCTGCATAGATGGAGAAAGCATTTTCTTGTAGATTTGCTCTAATTATGAGATTTTTCAAGATTTCTGACATGTCTCATTATATAACATCACAGGCCTTCAAAAAACTAATTCATTAAAAAACTCAAAGTAAAGAAGAACATAAATTATTCCACTTAGCATTATAACAGTTTGTACTGTTAAGGAATTAAAGTTTATTGATTTTGTTAGTATAACTGTTCAGAGTCATGTTCACAAATGACAAAGAGCTTAAAGTTTATCCCTTGAAGAACAGGGTGTACTTTAAACAGAGTTGTAATGTTAAAAATGTATTGGAATAATACTCTTGTCTGAGACTTACCCAATTGAGGGTTACATTTTCAAAGTTAGACCAGGTCATAGAAAATAGTCACCCAGTCACCTTTCCAATTTATATGCCCCTGTTCTTACTCTCGTCTATTATAAAACACCTATTTTCCAAGGATCAATACATTCCAAAGAATCTCAAGGGAAAATAAGTCACTCAGAAGGGAATTAATCATGGCATAAAGCAGCAGAGGTTGTATCCCTAGATATCATTATTCTTCTGAGGTCCTTCAACCAGGTCCGCAGGTACATGCACAGCTGTGTGTGTACGTGTTAATGTGTGAATTTCTGTGTATGCATTTGTATGAGTGCAAAGAAGAGAGAGAACAAGAAAAAACTGTTTGCACAAAGAAGGGAATATAAAATATAAACTAGGCACTTCATTTAATTTTTTATTACATATCTTATTGGCTCAGTCTTCCACTAGGATCAGAACTCCATGAAGAGAGGGCTCAATCTGTTATGTCACCGTTTTAGAGTCAATGAATAGAACAATAACCATCATTCAAAGCCTGTAGATTCCATTAGGGTTCACTCTTTTTTTAAATTTTATCAGATTGTAGTTGATTTACAATGTTGTGTTAAGCGTCCAGTGTACAGCACAGTGATTCAGTTTTATATATATATACACATATTCACTCTTTTTTAGATTTTTCCCATACAGATCATCACAGAATACTGAGTAGAGTTCCCTGTGCTACACAGTAAGGTCCTTATTAGTTATATATTTTGTATATAAAAGCATGTATGTGTCAACTCCAATCTCCCTGTACCCCTCCTGGCCTCCTTTCCCTTCTGGTAACCGTAATTTGTTTCCTACAGCTGTGAGTCTATTTCTGTTTTCCAAATAAGTTCATTTGTACCATTCTTGGTGTTATATGTTGTGTGAATTTTTATGCATGTAGTGGCATGTATTCTACAGGATAGTTTCATTGCTCTAAAAATCCCCTGTGTTCCACTGACTTATCCCTTCCTCCCCTCTAGCCCCTGGCAGCCATTGATCTTTTTATTTTATATGTTTTTTAGCTATCTCTATAGTTTTGTCTTTTCTAGAATGTCTTACAGCTGGATTCATTGTCCTATGTGGTCTTTTAAGACTGGCTTCTTTCACTTACTAATACGCATTTAAGTTTCCTCTGTGTCTTGCCATGCCTTGGTAGCTCACTGAATAATACTCCATTGCCTGGATGGACCAGTTGATCCACTCACCTACTGAAGTTCTATGACTAAAACTGTTATAAATATCCATGTGCAGGTTTCTATCTTGGCATAAGCTTTCCATTCATTTGGGTAAATACCAAGGAAGGTGATTTCTGGATCTTATGGTAGGAATATGTTTTTTTTTTAGAAAAAACTGCCAGTCTTTCAAGGGGGTTGTACCATTTTGCATTCCCACCAGCATGCTTGTATTTTCTCTGTTGCTCCACATTCTTGCCAGCATTTGATGTTGCAGTGTTTTGGATTTTAGTTATTCTAATGTATATGTCTTGGAAACAATCTCATTTTTTAAAAAAATTTTCCAATTCCCTAATGATGTATGATGCATCTTTTCATACAGGTGGGAAAATATGAAATGTATCACAAATTTACCTCATCTTTGCAGAGGACATGCTAATCTCTGTATGATTCTAATTTTGGCATATGTGCTCCCAAGGTGAGCACTGCCCTTTCTTTTGATTCCCAAGTTGAAGGATGTAATGGCTAAAACAAACATGTAACCATGAGATAAATTGGAGTATGCCGTTGACTGCAGAGTCTTGTCTATTTATATAAAATATATATGATATCAGACTTGTGAATTGAGAAAGAGCAAGAGACACCAAGAAATGCAGAAAAGGAAAAAAAAAAAACAGTAGGAAGGATATGTACTTTCAGACAGAACCACAAAGGCACCCTAGTTTCAACATGTGCAGACAAAACAAGGCAGGTTTTTAGAAGAAAGTGAAAAATAAAAATGGGGGCAGTGAAGTAATTAGAACTAACTTTAGAAACATGTTGGAAGTTTTCTCCAAACATTTTACTTTCACCTTTTCCTCCTGCTTAAGCCTGTTTACAAAGAGCTTAGAAAAACAGTGTGACTCCATACTTATAAAAAAAGTAATCAAACTGTTCAAAAAATTTTAAAGTTGAGCACCTATATTTTAAGATGTGTAGGATTCCAGGTGGTGCAGTGGTAAAGAATCCACCTGCCAACACAGGAGACACAAGAAACACTCAGGTTCAATCCCTGAGTCAGGAACATCCCCTGGCATAGGAAATGACAATCCACTCGAGTATTATTGCCTGGACAATTTGTAACCCAGTTGTACTAGTGGTAAAGAACCTGCCTCTAAAGCAGGAAACATAAGAGATGTGGTTTGGATCCCTAAGTCGGGAAGATCCCCTAGAGGAGGAAATGGCAACCCACTCCAGTATTCTTGCCTAGAGAATCCCACGGAGTGAGGAGTGGTGGGCTACAGTCCATGGGGTCTCAAAGAGTTGGACACGACTGAGCACACACACTATATAAGATGATGGATGTTCACTAAACTTATTGTGGTAATCATTTCATGGTTTATGCAAGTCAAATCCTTATTCTTTACATCTTAAACTTATACGGTGCTGTATGTTGACTATATCACAATAAAACTGGAAGGAGAAAACTAAACTGCAGATCAATATCTCTCATGAACATAGACACAAATATTCTAAACAAAATATTATGAAATCAAACTTAATGATATAAAAAAAGGATCATATACTATTTCCACGTGAGATTTGCCCTAAAAATTTAATATTTATTTAACAGAAACCAGTCAAATCTAGAATATGTTACACCTCTGATTCATTACTCTTGAAAAAAAGCAATTATCCTTAGGACATTAGGATTATTCTTAGGACATTAGAATGATTTCCAAGGAATCAAGAATTTAGGAAACTCACAGATTCAAAACCGGCTGCTTTTTGAGTTTATTTTTAGACTTGAAAAAGATGATGCTTAATGGCATTTGCCTTACAACACTGACTATTGTTCATATCAGAGTGGCTGCAATCATTGTGTGCTGAATGACTAATGAAGGTGATAATTAATGGAAACACAGCCACAACACACTTCAATGGATTGACATTCACAAGACCTTAGAAGAAAGTTACAGGGACTTGAGGAATTGTTTTCTATAATCTTTATTTGTTCATAAATCAGCCTTTTTTGTTTTGGAAAATACTACCGTGGATTATTTCTAACGCACACATACATACATGAATAGAACAACTCTGCTTTTAAACAGCAGCAGCTTTCAGAATGTTTCAGACTATTTCCTTCCCCTTTTAATAACACATATGTAACAAATTCTTCCTTTTTATGTAGACTATTTTGAGGCACAGTGCAGTCTCATTAATGGACAGTGTAAAGCTTATATTTGAAACTAAACATACAGTGAAAAGCTTATATTTGGAATTATTTCCTCCTATTAGCTTACATTGTCAATTCTAGGATATTAGCTATAACTTCCAAGGAAGAATTTTTTGCAAACTATTATTAGATTAATTTCTCTGTTATTTATAAGTGACAATGAATTTACCAAATTCACTTAAGATATTTCTTTACATGAATTAATAACCCTAAGAACAAGAAACAGGAATAAGATTACATCAAAGTACATGATAAGCAGACTTCTCAAAAGCAGTAAACAAGAGAAAATATTTTAAAACCAGCAAGAGAAAAAAGATACATTAAGGTACACTACATAATAAAAAAGATTTCTTGTCGGAAACTATCCAAGCAAGAAGACAGTGGCCAGTTATCTTTAAAGAAAGTATTAAAGGACAAACAATGAAAACTACAATTCAATACCAGTGAAAAACTTTTTTTAAACAAAGGAGAAATAGATTCTTTTTCTACCAGCAATAGCAAAGGAATTCTTTAGGAAGAAAAAAATTACTCTAGATGGAAATATGAATTTTCAAGTCTCTTTTTCCAATGTTGACCTTTAAGCAGAAATAAAAACAATGAAGTCAATGTAGATTATATATGAAAACAATTACAGAAAGGCTGAGAGAGAAAAGAAAGAAGTAAAATATTTCAAGGTTCTTATGATATTTATAATATGATATGATATATGACACTTTAAGGTAGACTGTTTTTAATAGCCTAAATTTGAAAATAACTCAGGTCTTTCAACTGATTAAACAATAAACATGTTATGGCACATTCATAGGACTTAGTAATATAGAAAAATGAACTATCAGTAACTGTAACAGCATAGATGAATCTCAAAGTAAATATCCAAGGGAAACAGAAAACTAGACCAAAAAATGCACAGTGTATGATATCACTTAAATGAAATTTTAGAGACTATATAGTGACAAAAAGTATGTTAATGGTTGTCTGAAGACAGGATGTGACTGGGAAGCATGGGAAAAATAGTTACTAAAAGGGACGAGGAATTCAGGCTTCCCAGGTGGTACTAAGTGGTAAAGAACCTGCCTGCCAATGCAGGAGACTTAAGTGACACAGGTTTGGTCCCTGGGCCAGAAATGTCCCCTGGAAGAGGGCATGGCAACCCACTCCACTATTCTTGCCTGAAGAATCCCATGTACACAGGAGACTGGGGGGCTACGGTCCATAGGGTCGCAGAGTCGGACCCAACTGAAGCAACAGCTCATACACAGGCATGAGGAATTTGGGGGACTAATGACTATGGTCGTTAGTTTGCGTTCATGTTTTCACAGGAAGATAGTTCTGCCAAAATACAAATTTGTGCAATTTATATATTTGTTTACTACAACTGGAAAAAACTTATGTAATACATCATGCATAAATTATTTTTATTATGGGGATGTAAGTTGATGTTTAAATTGGAAAAGTCGAATGGTTATCAGATACACAGGGGAAAGGGCTTCCTTCGTAGCTCAGTAGGTAAAGAATCTGCCTGCAATGCAGGAGACCTGGGTTCAGTACCCAAGTCAGGAAGATCCCCTGAAGAAGGAAATGGCAACCCATTCCAGTATTCTTGCCTGGAGAACCCCATGGACAGAGGAGCGAGGCAGCTACAGTCCATGGGGTCACAAGAGTCGGACACAACTTGGTGGCTAAACCCATCACCAACAAGAGGGAAAAGAAAATCATTCTCATCTTGAGAGATAATGAAGTATTTGCTAATATTCAACTCACATTCATGATAAAAACTCACATTCAGTTTTTTTTTTGTTGTTCAGTTGCTAACTCATTTCCAACTCTTTGTGATCCCATGGCCTGCAGCACACCAGGCTCCTCTGTCCTCCACTATCTCCCCAAATTTTCTCAAATTCATCTCTATTGAGTTGGTGATGCTTTCTAACCATCTCATCCTCTGCCACCCCCTTCTCCTTTTGCCTTCAATTTTTCCTCACATCAGGGTCTTTTCCAGTGAGTCAGCTCTTCACATCAGGTAGCCAAAGTATTGGAGTTTCAGCTTCAGCATCAGTCCTTCCAGTGAATATTCAGGATTGATTTCCTTTATGATTGACCGGTTTGATCTCCTTGCAGTTAAAGCATCAATTCTTCAGTGTTCAGCCTTCTTTATGGTCCGTCTTTCACATCCTTACATGACTACTGGAAAAACAATAGCTTTGACTATACAGACCTTTGTCAGCAAAGTGATGTCTCTGCTTTTTAATACACTGTCTAGGTTTGTCATAGCTTTCCTTCCAAGGAGCAAGTGTCTTTGAATTTCATGGCTGTAGTCACTGTCTGCAGTGATTTTGGAGAAAATAAAAATCTGTCACTGTTTCTACTTTTTCCCCTTCTATTTGCCATGAAATAATGGGACTAGATGCCACGATCTTAGGTCTTTTTTGAATGTTTAGTTTCAAGCTAGCGTTTTCACTCTCCTCTTTCACCCTCGTTAAGAAGCTCTTTAGCTCCTCTTCACTATCTGCAATTAGAGTGGCATTATCTGCATATCTGAGGTTGTTGATATTTCTCCCAGCAATCTTGATTCCAGCTTCTGATTCATCCACCCCAGCATTTCACATGACATACTCTGCATAGAGGGCTTCCCTGATGGTTCAGTGGTAAAGAATCCAGCTGCCAGTGCAGGAGACACAGGAGACATAGGTTCCCATCCCTGGATCAGGAAGACCATTCAAAGAAGAAAATTTCAACCCACTCCAGTATTTTTGCCTGGGAAGTCCCATGGAAAGAGAAGTCTGGTGGGCTATAGTCCATGGGATCATGAAGAGTCAGACACAACTTAGCAACTAAACAACAATAACTTTGCACAGAAGTTAAATAAGCAAGTGACAATCAATATACAGTCTTATCATACTCTTTTCCCAATTTTGAACCAGTCAGTTGTTACATTTCTGATTCTAACTATTGCTCCTTGACCCACATACAGGTTTTTCATGAGACAGGTAAACTTGTCTGGTATTCCCACCTCTTTAAGAATTTTCCACTGTTTGTTGTGATTAATGTTAATAACTTCTGAGAATAAAAAAGATGCTATTAATATGGTAAAAAAAATCCCAAATAGTGGGGATATATATATATATATATATGACAAAAGAATTTTATCAGAATGTATGAAAAGTTCGTCACATGGAGATGTCTCACCCCATTGATAAGATTATTCACCAGTCCCTTCACACAAAATGATATTCAAATGACAAGCATAAAAGAAGGTGCACAATTTTCCTTTTCATCATAGAACTACAAAACACAAACCATTACATACTCACCAGGATAACTACTGTGAAAAAATAGACAATACCACGTATTAGTGAAATCTAAAACAACTGAAACTCATAAAATGCTGATGAGGAATACATGTCTTTAACCACTTTGGAAAACAGTTTGGTAGTATCTACTAAAGTTTTACATATACCAAATGATTCAGCAAGCCTATATCTATTTATACACAAGAAAATTCATAGATATATTTCCCAAAAAACATGAACAAAATTGCCCATAGCAAGCATTATTCTTAATAATGCTAAACTAAGATATTCTAAAATGTTAAATGTGGGACAACAATCATACACAAATCAACTAATCAATATTACAAAAGTAATATTTCTCTAGAAATTAATTTAAAAATCTTAATTTAACTTCAGTTATATTTTTATGAAATTCTGACAGCTAATTTTAAATTTTATAGGGAAAAATTAGTGCATAAGTACAGAAACAAATATTGACAAAAGACTACAAGAAGATCTTGACTAAATATATATTAAACTACTATAAAGTTACAGTAATTTAAAGAGAACAGCTCTGAAACAGAAATTTTAAAATAAAGCTATTTAAAAGAATAGAAATTTCAAGAAAAGATCTTTTCCTATATAGACATATTTGATGTAATAAATAATACATGTCATATAATAAAAAATGAACAATCATTATCTCAACATAAGATAATATTGAGATAATTGATATTCATTTTAGGAAATTATTGCAAACATATTTAACAATACTAATAGAATTAAGTCCCAGAAAAGCTAAAGCTTAAAATTAGAGGCTCCTAATTTTTGCTAATGATTTTCTTCTGCTAAGATCCATCTTAGTGCTGAAAATGAAAATGCTGGATAATTTTTTTTTTAATCTAAGCACAAAATGTCTGAAATACACACTGAGGTCAAAATATACTAAGGTCAAAACTCAAGAGGAAATGGAACACAACTGTTTTTCTTATCAAGTCTCTGTAAATTGCACTTCTGGTTCTGATTACCTCCCAAAATAAAAGGTGTATAAATCAAAACCCAGAGCTCATGCTGAGGATTCAACTCACCACAAAATGAAGTAGTAATCCAAAGTAATAAACCCTCAGTGCAGGTAAGAGCTGAAATTACAGCAGCCATCATGCAACTTTACAGCTGGTGTCCACATGTTCTGGAAGGTCAAAGAGGCACAAGACATCAGATTGTTTTAAAGACCTTGGACTACCAAGGCCTTTAGGAGCACAGTGGACATGGTTAGGCAAGACCTATACAAATAGATTTTGAAATGGTCAACACCAGGTCAAAGATACTCTGTATAGAGGAAAATGAGAACGTTTGAGAATAAACAGAAATGACAGCTGGAAGAAACAGGGAGGTGAAAACATCAAGTACTGGACCAAATGGACATAGGTTATTGAAAATATAAAGCTATAATAACTACATATAAAAATAAAAGAAATTTTTGGAAAACTTCGGAAAGAAAGGCAAAATTACAGAAAGTGTCAAGGAGATTTTAAAAAGAATCAATTAGTGTTTCTAAAAATAAAAACTCATTAGCATAACTCAAGTATAACATAACTCAAATTTAAAACTAAGCATATAGAAGAGGCTCTGGTTTCATTAAGGCATGCTCTTCAGAGCGCATCTCTCGCCCTTTCTACAACTAAACTTTGGCAAATACATACAGACATGCATACATAAAAATTTTTAAAAATCAACCATTTATTTTACTACATACACATCTACTGTAACAAGTTTAATAAATTTCTTCAAGTAGATATTCATCCTTGGCAAATAATATGTAGTGTTATTTTGGGTCAAACAAGAGTGTATGCCATACTAAATATAAGTTACATGTATACTTGCAGCACCCTGGAGGAGGGCGTGGCAACCGACTCCAGTATTCTCACCTGGAGAATCCCATGGACAGAGGAGCCTGGTGGGCTACAGTCCTTGGGGTCGCAAAGAGTCAGACACTACTGAAGTGACTGAGCATGCATTGATTGAAGTGACTGAGCACACATACTTCTAGTGATCTCTTTCTGTTTTTACTCAATCTGCTTCTAAAATATCTATGCCTCTTCTTGTGTATTTATCTAGTTTTTTACTATGTGTGTTAGTCCCTCAGTCATGTCCGACTCTTTGAGAGTCCATGGACTGTAGCCTGCCAGGCTCCTCTGTCCATGGGATTTTTCAGGCAAGAATACTGGAGTGGGTTGCCATTTCTTTCTCCAGGGGCTCGTCCCGACCCAGGGATCAAACCTGGGTCTTCTGCATTGCAGGCAGATTCTTTACCATCTGAGCTACCAGAGAAACCCTCCACTTGATTATATTTATTCATTACCTGAATGATTAACTCAGAATCCGCATCTAGATTCCTGTTACTGGAAACAATGTTGTGGTGGAAAAAAAAAAATCTTCTTCAGGTTTATTTACATCAAACTGGGCTTCCCTGGTGACTCAAATGGTAAAGATTCTGCCTGCGATACAGAAGACCCGGGTTCAGTCTCTGGGTTGGGAATATTATCCCCTGGAGAATGGAATAGCAACCCATTCCAGTATTTCTGCCTGGAGAATTCCATGGACAGAGGAGCCTGGCGGACTACAGTCCATGAGGTCGCAAAGAGCCGGACACAACTAAGTGACTAAAACTTTCACTTTATCATCACTTTGTGAGCTTCTCACGTGGCCCTAGTGGTAAAGAACCCACCTGGCAATGCAGGAGACATAAGATACTCAAGTTTGATCCCCTGGAGGAAGGCATGGCAACCACTCCAGTATTCTTGCCTGGAGAATTCCATGGACAGAGGAGTCTGACAGGCTACAGTCCATGGGGTTGCAAAGAGTCTGACACAACTGAAGCAACTTAGCACACATGCACGCCAGATAATCCCTTTATAATGGTTTTGTCCATTTCCATCGGTGATAAGAGTAATGGCGGGATGACTGAGAAAGACAATAATGGGAAAATTTATAAATCTTTGCCAGCATAACTATCAAAATGTATGATTCATACAGATGTGTAGATCAGTTCAGTTCAGTTCAGTCACTCAGTCGTGTCCGACTCTTTACAACCCCATGGACTGCAGAATGCCAGGCCTCCCTGTCCATCACCAAATCCCAGAGTTTACCCAAACTCACGTCCAATGAGTCAATGATGCCATCCAACCATCTCATCCTCTGTCATCCCCTTCTCCTCCTGCCTTCAATCTTTCCCGCCATTAGGGTCTTTTCCAGTGAGTCAGCTCTTCGCATCTGGTGGCCAAAATATTGGAGTTTCAGTTTCAACCCCAGTCCTTCCAACGAACACTCAGGACTGATCTCCCTTAGGATGGACTGGTTGGATCACTCTCAAGAGTCTTCTCTAACCCACATCACAGTAATTCAATACATCAAGAGTGTATCCCTGTGTCAGGCTCTGTGACTTACACAAAATCACTAATTCACAGGGAAAGAATGTACTGCAATCTAATCTTTCTCTATTAGATAATCGACTTTCACTTTAAAGAAAAAAGAAAATGAGTGATAGTTTACTTAAAAACAAAATTATTATTTGCTATTGCTGGAGTCAATCATTAAAAAGGCCTAGTTATGTCACAAATGTCTGCATTTTATGTTACAGTTTCAAAAGACCAGGAGTTTCTTGTCAAATGAAATCACTGATTAATATTTCATCCTTGCTAAATCATGCATTCTCAATTGCCTTTTGTTTAAGTTTTGGGGTGTCTAAAATAGGTTTTTCCATTCCTAGACTGAATATTACGTATATAATTTTTTTTTAATCTCAATTCACATACAACTATACAAGGAATTAAATTCAACTTAACATTCATTATATTAATATACTTACTTTAAACTAATTTTTACAAAGACCTAGGTGATGTCTATTTGTAGACAACGATTTCATTTCTATTTTAATGCCAACGGCTATAATCAATTCCTTTGACTGAAATTTTATTGAAAATACCATTGAGAAACAAAATAATCAGGATGATTATTATATAATCATATGACACAATAAAAATAAAGCAGATGGAAAAATCAGTGGAGGATGGTTGTTCATACAAATAATTATTTCATTAGCTATATTATTATCACAATGGGAAATATAGTGGCAAGATGCCCAGACAACATTAAGAAAGAGAATCAGCACCATTTAAATTAAAGTTCATTTTGCTATATCTTCAACATAGTACTCACGCAAAATACTTTGCATATTTATTACTACTCTTAGAAATATTTCTTTAGAGAGGCATGAATGGATTCCCCAGATATAAGTATTTTTATGAGAGATAAGAATGCACTGAAAAGCAGCAGTAGTTTTTATATGACAATTTTCAAATTCAATCATTTATTTTCATTCTTTTTGGAGTCTTACAGGCTTTTGAATGGCTTCCAAACTAGTTCCCACCTTAATCTAATCCAAGTTCCTGATTATGCTTGAACAATAATAAGCAAATTAAATTTCAGTGGGAAAGTGCGGTTTGACCCAAGTCACTTGGTATAATTTCAGCATCATCCAGTCAGATCAGGATAAGTGGGTTGTAGTTCTGTAAATCCAAGCAGAGAACTCATAGCCTAAAGGTCAACAGTGTGTTCTCAAATAAGTCTGTGAGGGTATCATAATTGCCATTATTAGTAATAATACAAAAATGCAATGAGTATTTGAAAAATTTTCCAGGCATTATCCAATGCAACATGTACCACAGTAAACCATACTATGAAGCACTATTATACATATGCTGCTGCTAAGTCACTTCAGTCGTGTCCGACTCTGTGCGATCCCATAGACAGCAGCCCACCAGGCTCTGCCATCCCTGGGATTCTCCAGGCAAGAACACTGGAGTGGGTTGCCATTTCCTTTTCCATTGCGTGAAAGTGAAAAGTGAAAGTGAAGTCGCTCAGTCGCATCCGACTCTTAGCGACCCCATGGACTGCAGCCTACCAGGCTCCTCCATCCATGGGATTTTCCAGGCAAGAGTACTGGAGTGGGGTGCCATTGCCTTCCCCAATTATATATATATATAATTGTTGTCGCTGCTTAGTCACTAAGTCATGTCCAACACTTTTGTGACCCTATGGACTGTAACCCGCCAGGCTCCTCTGTTCATGGGATTTCCCAAGCAAGAATACTGGAGTGGATTACCATTTCTTTCTCCAGGGGATCTTCTTGACTTAGGGATCAGACCCACATTTCTTGCAGTAGTAGGCGGATTCTTTACCACTGAGCCACAAAGGAAGACCTCTACATAGTGAGTGGGAATGTAAATTGGTGCAGCCTCCGTGGAGGACAATATGGAGGTTCCTTTAAAAACTAATCATATTGAAAAGCAGAGACATTACTTTGCCAACAAAGGTCTGTCTAGTCAAGGCTATGGTTTTTCCT
>NW_011494835.1:3356604-3370565 GCF_000754665.1 Bison bison bison
AAGGAATGATGCTAAAGCTGAAACTCCAGTACTTTGGCCACCTCATGCAAAGAGTTGACTCATTGAAAAAGACTCTGATGCTGGGAGGGATTGGGGGCAGGAGGAGAAGGGGATGACAGAGAATGAGATGGCTGGATGGCGATCACTGACTCGATGGACGTGAGTCTGAGTGAACTCCGTGAGCTGGTGATGGACAGGGAGGCCTGGCATGCTGCGATTCATGGGGTCACAAAGAGTCAGACATGACTGAGCGACTGAACTGAACTGAACTGAAAAACTAAAAATAGAACTACCATATGATCCAGCAATCCCAGTCCTGGGCATATATCTCTAAAAAATAAAAACTCTCATTCAAAAAGATACAGGCACACCAAGGTTCATAGCAGCACTATTTACAATAGCCAAGACATGGAAACAACCTAAGTGTCCATTAATAGATGAATGAATAAAGATGTGGTACATATATACAATGGAATATTACTCAGCCACAAAAAAGAATGAAATGCCATTTGCAGCAACATGGGTGGGCCTGAAGATTATCATATTAAGTGAGTCAGAGAGAGAAAGACAAATATCATATGAAATCACTTATATATGGAATCTAAAAAGATGATGCAGATGAACTTTACAAAACAGAAATAGACTCATGCACATAGAAGCCAAACTTATGGTTACCAAATTGGAAGAATAAATTAAATCATGTCTTGGATTAAGACTCAGTCACTCATACTCAGTCACTCAGTCATCTATGACTCTTTGCAACCCCATGGACTATATAGCCCACTGGGCTCCTCTGTCCATGAAATTTTCCAAGCAAGAAAATTGCGGTGGGTTGCCATTTCTTTCTCCAGTTAACAGATACACACTCAGTTCCATTTAGTATAGTCACTCAGTCATGTCCGACTCTTTGCCACCCTAGGGACTGCAGCACACCAGGCTTCCCTGCCAGAGTCCAGCTCCAGCAGCCAGGGAATCAGCCTGAAGGGGTGAGCCATGTCGGTGGACAATGATGTAGCCTCTGACTCGAGGTACGGGACTACATGTTTCTTTCAAGCTTCGGGTTTTCTTTTATACTTTGACAAAAGCATTAGGTCAGAGGTTTGACATTTTTAGTTTCCCCCACCCAGATTTATTGTCTCCAGAAATCATTGTTGCCCTACAACCAGAGTTCCTGCTTCAGGGATTCTCTCAGAATTGGCTTTACTATCTATTATCTACTTCCTCTTATGTGTCCTATACTTAACTTGTGATTACATTGTAACTCATGCTACATTCCTCAGTTTATTTCTTATCTTTTTAAATCCTGTTTGCCCCTAGCATCTTAAGATCACTATCTCCTAAAAAGGCTTCTAGCTATTCTTAATTATTCCTAAACCCTAAGCTCAGCAAACTTCTCTCCCATAAACATTCCCCTCACAACAGGTCTCAGATAACAATCCTTCCCATGGCCTCAAGCTGTGGCCGACATACTCATTCTGGAACATTCTTTGTAAAGATCCTTGAACAAATGTCAGTGGTTACTTTATATTTTCTGGGCACAACTGCAGAAGGCTTTGTGCTTTCTCATGCTTCTCTCAAGAACAATAAGCACCTTAACACTCTTTCCAGCCAACTTAACTGAAGAAATGAAAGAACAAGTCAGAAACACAAGACCTAACTCCCTCATCCTGGGACCGTGCCTGTGAAATGAGGAGAGGGGGTTGAGGCCATGCCTCCATTTTGTCAGTAATGCCTAATGTGGTTCCCAACACTTCCCTGTCCATCACATGCTCCCAGAGTTTGCTCAAACTCATGTCCATCAAGTCAGTGATGCCATCCAACCATCTCATCCTCTGTTGTCCCCTTCTCCTCCTGCCTTCAATCTTTCCCAACATCAGTGTCTTTTCCAATGAGTCAGTTCTTCACATCAGGTAGCCAAAGTATTGGAGTTTCAGCTTCAACATCAGTCCTTCCAATGAACACCCAGGACTGGTCTCCTTTAGGATTGACTGATTGGATCTCCTTGCAGTCTAAGGGACTCTCAAGAATCTTCTCCAACACCACAGTTCAAAATCATCAATTCGGGGTACTCTTTCTACCCTCTTCTGATGTCTATGTCAGAAGCTTTCTCTATCTCCTTTATACTTTAATAAAACTTTATTACACAAAAGCTCTGAGTGATAAAGCCTCCTCTCTGGCCCCGGATTGAATTCTTCTCCTCTGGAGGCCAAGGATCCCGGCGTCTTTGCGTGGTTCAACAACAACCTTTCATCTTGGGGGCTCATCTGGGATTCTTCAGGACAAGATGAGAGCTAACAATTCCAGCCTCACTCCTTTGAACTGTATCCTGAAAAACTGGGATAGATTTGATCCCCAGGGCTTAAAGAAGACACACCTGGTCTTCCTATGTGATACTGCATGACCATGGTACCCACTGGAGGACAGAGAATGGTGGCCAGTTGGAGGGTCTGTTAAGTATAATACTGTTTTACAATTAGACCGGTTCTGTAGAAAACAAGGGAAATGGGTAGAAGTAGCCTATGTGTTGCCCCTTTTCTCTCTGCAAAATATGCCAGACTTATGTCCTAAGGGTATAGATTTGGGTGTGACTCCTTCAGCTCCCTCCAGTCCTCCTACTTTGCTAGATGAGATGGAGGACAGGAGACAAAGAGATAAAGAAAAGCAAGTTTCTCCAATATATCCCTGGGATCATATGCTCAGAGCAGCCGGAGAGACTGAGGAACAGCCACACAAGCTGTTGCCTCTTCATGAAGCACCCACTGGGAGAAATAATCAGTCTATGAGAGTTAATAAGCCTTCTTATTATCAAGAAATACAAAGAATCAAGGAGGATGTGGGAGACTATTTAGAGTACCCAGAAAAATATATTAGAGCTTTTAAAGGTGTTACTCTGCTTTATGACCTTACTTGAAAGGATGTGATGTGTATCTTGGGACAAACACTGACTCCCAACTCAAAAGAGTCGAGTTTTGGGAAAAGCGGTTGCTTATGGAGATGAAGGGCTTGGTAATGAATCAGTAGGGAAGAGGGAGGACGAGATAGCCACCCTCCCCATTGGGAATCAGGCGGTCCCAACTACAGAACCAGACTGGGACTACAACACAGCTAAAGGAAGATGGGATCAGAGTCATTTTGTCAGATGTATTCTTGAAGGACTCAAGTAGGCACGTGCTAAGCCTTTAAACTATGGCAAATTGGCAAGCATAGAACAGGAGGAAAAGGAAGCTCCTGGTAAATTCCTAGATAGACTGAGAGAAGCCCTTCTCAGATTCATTGAGATTGATCCTGAAAGTGAAGAGGGAAATGTGATCTTAAAAGATAAATTTCTCACTCACTCAGCTCCAGATATCCGCCATAAGCTATTAAAACGGGCGTATGGACCAAATCAGTCTTTAGATAATCTGTTACAGCTGGCTCAGACAGTCTATTATGGTAGGGAATATGAGGAAAAGAAAGAAAGAAAGGCAGAAAAAGACAAAGGAACAGGTGGAAGCCCTTGCAATGGCTATGAAAACCATTCTTAAACAGCCTGACCCGGGGGTCCCCATACAAGCTCCCATCCTAATTACACTTGAGGAACCCCAGGTATTAATAACTGTGGGGGCCAATCCGTCGATTTCCTTTTAGACATTGGAGCAACTTACTCTGTGCTTACTGAAGCCCCTAGCCCACTTTCTTCCTGATCCGCTTCTGTAATGGGACTGTCTGGACGAGCCAAAAGATGGGCCTAATAATCTATGCAAGCCTACCTCTGCTGACTCCAAAAATCCTGAGTTTGCTGTTTCATCCTCAAGACAATGCCTTCCTGTCCTGGGCTCACTCCTACACTGCCTTTCATAATCGGTCTAATTGCTGGGTCTGTGGAGTGCTCCCCTCTTCATCAGTGGAAGGCTTCCTGTGGTGGACATCTCCACTTTAAGGAAAAGACTTTCTCCAAGTCTGCAAATACCTTCAACAACAATCGCATGTGATGCCTCTTCTTAAACTGATGACATCTAACAATCCTAAAATGGACTATTGTAACTATGGACATAACATGACTTTTAATTTTGATTTTAACTTGTTTTAATGACTATTTTGCCTTACGTCTGTAACGGTATAATGGGTTTTCTAGCCGTCTAAAAGCTTTTAATTTACAAATGGTTGTCCAAGCTCCTACGAGTGTCACAGCCTCCTCCAACTATTACTTCGGGCCCCTGGATCAGAGACCCTCAATATGAGGGTTAGGAGAATATTTTGCCTCAACAATTTAGGGACCATGCCCCTAAACAGCAGGAAGTAGTTATGGAATGAAAACGATGCCCCTTTCCCTTGGTAACATAATTCTCCTAAAAGAAAAGGGGAGAATGAGAGAGTCATTTCCTAGGCAGGTTGATAAGAAGTCTAGGGGTCCCCAAGGAGAGAGGGGTCTGGAATTCTCAAGGAGGAAGAAAGGACAAACTTTTTTCCCCTCTACATTCCTTAGGATTATGTATCCTGCCTGAGGAGTCTCTGGATTAAACCTTCTGGCTAATCCTGTTATCTTAAAATTTAAATTATGGGAGTAGGTCTGGTCCTTACAACCTCCAGACATTCTTTGGATTCATTGGAGAGTATATAACTCCATTGCTAACACTAGCAAGCAGGTACTCTTTCTACCCCCTTCTAATGTCTATGTAAGAAGCATTCTCTATCTCCTTTATACTTTAATAAAACTTTATTACACACACACACACACACACACACACACAAGCATCAATTCTTCAGCACTCAGCTTTCTTTATGAATTCTCACATTCATACATGACTACTGGAAAAACCATATGTTTGACTAGATAGACCTTTGTTGGCAAAGTAATGTATCTGCTTTTTAAAACGCTGTCTAGTTTGGTCATAGTCTTTCTTCCAAGGAGCAAGTATCTTTTAATTTCATGATTGCAGTCACCATCTGCAGTGGTTTTGGAGCCCAAAAAAGTAGCCTTCCACTGTTTCCATTGTTTCCCCCTCTATTTGGTATGAGATGATGGGACCATATACCATGATCTCAGGTTCTGAACCTTGAGTTTTAAGCCAACTCTTTCACTCTCCTCTTTCACTTTCATCAAGAGGCTCCTCAGTTCCTCTTCGCTTCCTGCCATAGAGGTTAATCTTGATTCCAGCTTGTGCTTCATCCAGCCCAGCATTTCGCATGATGTACCCTGCATTTAAGTTAAATAAGCAGTATGACAATATACAGCCTTGACGTATGCCTTTCCCAATTTGGAAACAGTCCATTGTTCCATATCTGGTTCTAACTCTTTCTTCTTGACCTGCATACAGATTTCTCAGGAGGCAGGGAAGGTGGTCTGGTATTCTCATCTCTTTAAGAATTTTCCACAAATTTATTGTGATCCACACAGTCAAAGGCTTTGGCATAGTCAATAAAGCAGAGTAGATGATTTCCTGGAGCTCTCTTGCTTTTTCAGTGATCCAACAGATGTTGGCCATTTGATCTCTGGTTCCTCTGCCTTTTCTAAACCCAGCTTGAATATTTGGAAGTCCACAGTTCATGTACTGTTGCAGCATGGCTTGGAGAATTTTGAGTATTACTTTGCTAGCATGTGAGATGAGTGCACTTGTGGGGTAGTTTATACATTCTTGGGCATTGCCTTTCTTTGGGAGTGGAATGAAAACTGACCTTTTCCAGTCCCGTGGCCACTGCTGAGTTTTCCAAATTTGCTGGCAGATTGAGTGCAGCGTTTTTACAGCATCATCTTTTAGGATTTGAAATAGCTCCACTGGAATTCCATCACCTCCACTAGCTTTGTTCATAGTGATTCTTCCTAAGGCCCACTTGACTTTGCATTCCAGGATGTTTGGCTCAGGTGAGTGATCACACTATCGTGATTATCTGGGTCATGAAGATCTTTTGTGTATAGTTCTTCTGTGTATTCTTGCCACCTCTTCTTAATATCTTCTGCTTCTGTTATGTCCATACCATTTCTGTCCTTTATTGAGCCCATCTTTGCATGAAATGTTCCCTTGGTATCTCTAATTTTCTTGAAGAGATCTCTAGTCTTTCCCTTCTATTGTTTTACTCTATTTCTTTGCATTGATAACTGAGGAATGCTTTCTTATCTCTCCTTGGTATTCTTTGGAACTCTGCTTTCAAATGGCTATATCTTTCCTTTTCTCCTTTACCTTTAACTTCTCTTGTTTTCTCAGCTATTTGCCAGGTCTACTCAGACAACCATTTTGCCTTTTCACACTTCTTTTTCTTGGGGATGATCTAGACCACTGCCTCCTGTACAATGTCATGTACCTCCATCCAGACTTCTTCAGGCACTCTGTCTATTAGATCTAATCCCTTGAATTTATTTTGTTACTTCCACTGTATAATTGTAAGGGATTTGATTTAGGTCATACCTGAATGATCTAGTGGTTTTCCCTACTTCCTTCAATTAAAGTCTGAATTTGGCAATAAGAAGTTCATGATCTGAGCCACAGTCAGCTCCTGGTCTTGTTTTTGCTGACTATATATAGTTTCTCTATCGTCTGCTACAAAGACTATAATCAATCTGATTTCAGTGTTGACCATCTGGTGATGTCCATGTGTAGAGTCTTCTCTTGTGTTGTTGGAAAAGGGTGTTTGCTATGACTGGTGCATTCTCTTGCAAAACTCTATTAGCATTTGCCCTGCTTCATTTCGTACTCCAAGGCCCAATTTGCCTGTTACTTTAGGTATATTTTTGCTTCCTGCTTTTGCTTTCCAGTCCCCTATAATGAAAAGGACATCTTTTTGTGTGTGTTATTTCTACAAGATCTTGTAGATCTTCATAGAACCGTTCAACTTCAGCTTCTTCAGCGTTACTGGTTGAGGTATAGGCTTGGATTACTGTGATATTGAATGGTTTACGTTGGAAACGAAAACAGATCATTTTGTCATTTGAGATTTCACCCAAGTACTGCATTTTGGACTTTTTTGTTGACTATAAGGGCTATTCCAGTTCTTCCAAGGGATTCTTGCCCACAGTAGTAGATATAATGCCATCTGAATTAAATTCACCCATTTCATTCCATTTTAGTTCACTGATTCCTAAAAATGTCGATGTTCACTCTTGCCATCTCCTGTTTGACCACTAACTATTTACCTCGATTCTTAGACCTCATTCCAGGTTCCTATGCAATATTGTTTTTTAGCTCAATATTGAGCTAATGTCAGCATTTTGCTTTTCAGGATTACTTTTTACTAAGTCTTTCATAAAATGTATTTTAAATTACATGTTTTCCAGTAGACACATCAACCTATCTTTACCTTGACACTGAATTTAGTAACTGATGCATATCTGGTAATCCAATAGCTTTTCTTCACCAGAAAACAGAGAAGTAGGTTGCTATATAAAAATTCAGAAATAGTTTTCACTATGGGGGAGCTAGTACTCAAGGCTAGAGTTTCTTCCCACCATACTGCACTATAAGGAACATTCACGTGTTTTTTAAGACAAAAATATACCACATAGAATAATTTATATTTTTTATTTCCATAAAATAAAACTTGAAAAAACTTCAAGGGAAATTATATGTGGAAGGTTTAAATTAATCAAAGTGATATTACTCAGGAATTAGGACTGATCTAAATTTAGGAATCTTTGAATAGATTACAACTTTAGTTTCAGTCTCCAAAATATTTTACTGTACTCAAATTTGATGACATCGTAGAAGTCAGCTACTGATGAATGAGCATGACATACAAAGAGAAAGGCCCTGACCTAGTGGATTGTTATTAATTAGTTTGATTTGGTTAAATACGTTCACCATCAACTAAATTAATGATAATAACAAATTGAGAGGAAGAAATGAACAGATGGGAAGCTACCATATGCTTGTGACACACACTTAATTGATAATAATTAAGCAATTATGGAATGGAAGAAAATGCTAATTCAGATGTCTATGCCATTTGAAATGCCTGTTTATAAAACTGTGTCGTTTATAATGGATACTGTTCCATTTGGCCCCTGAATTAGCCACAAGTATTGAGGGCAAAGGAAAGAAATCACTCGAGTGTTTTCTAATGCAACCTCAAGCACTGACCACATTTATTAAGCATTTAGAAAATACACAGATTCTATGACAAATATGGAATTAATAAACATACATTTTATGTTTTACATAAAAATAAAATCTTATTCTTAGTCTCAAGACAGCATGAGGTGCTACTAGCTATTGAGATGTTTATTAATGATGATGGACGTTATATTAGTAGCACCTCTCAGACATAGCTTGACTACTTTCTGGAATTTAGACTTTTAGTTGCTCATTCACACAGGGAAGCCAGGCAAGGTCTGGGTTCAAAACATCATTCATGTTCTAAGAACAATGGTGTTATGACTCCCAAATTTTTCTTTTTTATGTTTCTCTTTTACCTAATCTACTCTTTTCTATCTTGTCATTATAAATATATGCCTTTCTTTGCTTGTCTAACTCTCTTAAGAACTTTACTTCCCATTAGTGGACTATTTCCTCTAGATTTATTTATCCTACAGGTCAATTATTAGAAAGATAAACCAGTTTCCTATTGTGGCAACTAGTTTGCTTCTTTCAATGAAAAAAAGAAAAGGAAGAAGCCAGCTAGCAACACTGAATTGCAGTGATCTTTAAAATGTTATTTTTACTGTCATTTTGTTTTAATATCATAGTACCTGCCTTGCATAAACAAATCTGACATTGATCTTCCTTAAACATGTTTATGGTAAGGTAATAAATTAGATAGAATTTATAGAAATTCCTACTCAGATACATTATTGATTCCCCAAACTACCTGAAGCAAGCAAATTTCCGGTACTGGATAAAATTTGATTAAATACCCAGTGTCAAAGAATACCAACATTTATTTTCATTAAGGCAGGTAAATAAACATATACAATACCACAAAATGTGCCTTTGAGGCATAAAAAATGATTAGCCTCTCTCACTTGAATTTCATCACAGAATCTGAAATCTATGACAGGTAATATGCTACCTAATAAACAAGTTCAAGAAAATGTTTCCTGAATTCAGTGTTTAGGGCTGCTATAACAAAGTACTAGAGAAAGAGACTGCTGCTGCTAAGTCACTTCAGTCGTGTCCGACTCTGTGCGACCCCATAGACGGCAGCCCACTAGGCTTCCCCGTCCCTGGGATTCTCCAGGCAAGAACACTGGAGTGGGTTGCCATTTCCTTCTCCAATGCATGAAAGTAAAAAGTGAAAGGGAAGTCGCTCAGTCGTGTCCGACTCCTAGCGACCCCATGGACTGCCGCTTACCAGGCTCCTCGGTCCATGGGATTTTCCAGGCAAGAGTACTAGAGTGGGTTGCCATTGCCTTCTCCAGAGAAAGAGACTAGATAGCTTAAAGAACAGATTTTTGCTTTTTCTCACAGTTCTGGAGGATATAAATTCTGGATCAAGGTGCTAGCTGTGTTTGTTTCTTCCGAGGCTCCTTTCATTGACTTGTAAATGGAAATTTCTCCATATACTTTCGCATGGTTTTTGCTCTGTATTTTTTTCTAAGTTCAGATTTCTTCTTCTCATAGGGAAACCAATCATACTGGATTAGGGTCCACCCTAATTACCTCCTTCTAATTTAATTACCTCTTTAGAAACCCCATCCCCAAATAAAGCCACATTTTGAGGTACTAGAGGTTAGGACTTCAACATATCAGTTTGGGGGAACACAGTTAAACCAATAACATATCCTAAGAGATTAGAACATCTGGTAAATCATTTTTACTTTAAAATATTCTTATGGCAATTAACTACAGGTGCATGCATTTTCTCAAAAATAGTGATCGCAGTCATTTGAGTGGGCTTCCTTGGTGACTCAGACAGTAAAGAATCCACCTGCAATGCAGGAGACCCCAGTTCAATCCCTGGGTTGGGAAGATTCCCTAGAGGAGGGCATGGCAACCCATTCTAGTATTCTTGCCTGGAGAATACCCATGGACAGAGGAGCCTAGCAGGCACAGTCCATGGGGTCACAGTCAGACACGACTGAGCAGCTAAGCACACACAGCTGATTTACAATATTGTTTCCAAGGATATATTGTATAGCACAGGGAATAATAGCCATTATTTGGAATAACATTTAGTGGAGTATAATCTACAAAAATAACCCTTTGAGACACAAAAACAAAAAGTCCAATACTTGCTTGGCTTTTATACACTGATTTCTTTAACTCCCTTTCTCATAGTCTTTCCCCACGTTTGCATAAGATTTGGTAAAAAGCATATTTTCTAAGTAACATATTGAACACTAATGACATCCCAGGCTCCAAACCAAGTGTTTTATATTATTTAAAAACATAACCAGTAATAAATGAAGCATTTTATGTTATTATTTTCCATTTCACACAAAAAGAATTTAAAACCTGGTATAAATAATTTGTCAAAGATTAACAAAAAGTAACAAGTGTAGAGCTTGATTTCAAACCCTGGGTATCTAACTCCACAGTCATTTTCTTAAGCTCTGCATTCTACTACTTCTACTGGGAATCAAAATCTCATCAAAATTTGAAGACGAATGCATTCAGTCTTAAGTATCATGTGAGTTGCAGGTTTTCATATACATCCTTTATCAGACTGAGAGTCTGTTTTTTTCCTACTCTACTGAGAGTTTTTTTTTTCCCCATAAATTATATTGAACTTTGTCAAATGCTTTTTTATCTACTAAAATAATCATACCTTTTTCTCTTTTTATTTTGGTTTTTGGTGCAGTGGAGTCTACTTGGTTTGGAACCTGGCATGTCATTAACATTCAAAACATTACTTAGAAAATATACTTTCTACTGAATCTAGGCAAACTTGGGAAAAGACCATGAGAAAGGGGGTTAAAGTATACTTTTTCACTGCAATAATTTTCAGAGATAAGAATGAGGAAGCTATAGTCAATATTTTTTGAGTTAACACGTAGAACTTGAAGATTATATATTACTAAAGCAGAGTGGCTTTACTGAGGGGCATTACTATTGTATCAGCAAGTAGGTGTATCTAAGCCATAATTAGACTTTCTTGTTTAAAGGACAAACTTTTGTGCCAAGTGAAAATATATACAGACATTTGTTACCCTGTTACTGATGATGTGGCTTAACAGACACAGAAACTAGTCTCCACTGGGGTCAAGCATAGGGATTTTTTGGAGGGGAATGGGGTGGATTAGGGTGGGAGAAGGAAGAATTTGAGAGCTAATTCTCTCTGAAAAATAGCTAATGTGCATATTTTTTGCCTTGTGCTACAATTAGGCTCACTCTAGTAAACATCAATACTAATTACTTGAGCTATTTACAGAAGAAGCCACATAAATCTTCAATGAGAGTTTCAGCCACAAGCATCTAAAGATGGATAGAAAATCATAGTTATAAATTTTTAGTCATAGCAAGACTTCTTACTCTGGTACTATTTAGGACAAAAGTTTCTAGCTGAACTCCTCAGAAATATTTACATTTTAGTTAATATTAGGTGCTGGATGCTTAGCTTTCTTGACCTGGATATGTCTGGTTTGACTTCTCTTGCTTTTCCTGCCATTGGCCCATGTTTGATTTTAAGAACACAGGAGGAAACACTTCAACCACATTCATAGGCCAAAGCACGGTATACAGGTATATGGAATAGGTTTATTCAAGGGCCTGTAGAAGCAAATAGGGTAGAAAAGTCTCAAGTATTTGGATCCTTGAAGTAACAGCTCTGAGAATGTAGCAATAGTTGTTGCAATGCAAGTGTTGTAATTCCATGGCACAATAAGCACCCCTTGGAAACACTAGTCAGTACAGTTTAGTCACTCAGTCGTATCCAACTCTTTGCAATCCCATGGACTGAAGCATGCCAGGCTTCCCTGTCCATCAACAACTCCAAGAGATTACTTAAACTCATGCCCATCGAGTCGGTGATGCCATCCAACCATCTCATCCTCTCCCCTTCTTCTCCTAGCTTCAATCTTTCCCAGCATCAGGGTCTTTTCCAATGAGTCAGTTCTTCCCATCAGGTGACCAAAGTATTGGAGTTTCAGCTTCAGCATCAGTCCTTCCAATGAATATTCAGACTGATTTCCTTTAGAATGGACTGGTTGGATCTCCTTGCAGTCCAAGGGACTCTCAAGAGTCTTCTCCAACACCACAGTTCAAAAGCATCAATTCTTTGGCACTCAGTTTTCTTTATAGTCCAACTCTCACATCTATACATGACTACTGGAAAAACCATAGCTTTGACTAGACTGATCTTTGTGGCAAAGTAATGTCTCTACTTTTTAATATGCTGTCTAGGTTGGTCATAGCTTTTCTTCCAAAGAGTAACCATTTTAATTTCATGGTTGAAGTCACCATCTGCAGTGATTTTGGAGCCCAAGAAAATAAAGTCTGTCAATGTTTCCATTGTTCCCATCTATTTGCAATGAAATGATGGGACCGGAGGCCATGATCTTGGTTTTCTGAATGCTGAGTTTTAAACCAACTTTTTCAGTCTTCTCTTTCACTTTCATCAAAGAGGTTCTTTAATTCTTTTTCACTTTCTGCCATAAGAGTGGTGTCATCTGCATTTCTGAGGTTATTGGTATTTCTCCCGGCAATCTTGATTCCAGCTTGTGTTTCATTCAGCCTAGCAAATCTCATGATCTACTCTGTATTTAAGTTAAATAAGCAGGATGACAATATACAGCCTCGACATAATCCCTTTCCCAATTTGGAACCAGTCTGTTGTTCCATGTCCAGTTCTAACTGTTGTTAATTGACCTGCATACAGATTTCTCAGAAGACAAGGAAGGTGGTCTGGTATTCCCATCTCTTTAAGAATTTTCCACAGTTTGTTGTGATCCACACAGTCAATGGCTGTGGTGTAGTCCATAAAGCAGAAGTAGGTGTTGTTTGTGGAACTCTCTTGCTTTTTCAGTGATCCAGCAGATGTTGGCCATTTGATCTCTGGTTCCTCTGCCTTTTCTAAATCCAATTTGAACATCTGGAAGTTCATGTTTCACATACTATTGAAGCCTAGCTTGGAGAATTTTGAACATTACATTCTAGCGTGTGAGATGAGTGAAACTCTGCGGTAGTTTGAACATTCTTGGGCATTGCCTTTCTTTGGGAATGGAATGAAAACTGACCTTTTCCAGTCCTGTGGCCACTGTTGACTTTTCCAAATATGCTGACATGTTGAGTGCAACACTTTCACAGCATCGTCTTTCAGGATTTGAAATAGCTCACCTGGAATTCCATCACCTCCACTAGCTTTGTTCATAGTGATTCTCCCTAAGGCCCACTTGACTTTGCATTCCAGGATGTCTGACTCTAGGTGAGTGGTCACACCATCATGGTTATCTGGGTCATGAAGATCTTTTGTATATAGTTCTTCTGTGTATTCTTGCCACCTCTTCTTAATATCTTCTGCTTCTGTTAGGTCCATACCATTTCTGTCCTTTATTGTGCCCATATTTGCATGAAATGTTCCCTTGGTATCTCTAGTTTTCTTAAAGAGATCTCTAGTCTTTCCCTTATATTGTTTTCCTCTATTTCCTTGCATTGATAACTGAGGAAGGCTTTCTTATCCTTCTGTGTTATTCTTTGGAACTCTGCATTCAGATGGGTATATCTTTTCTTTTCTCCTTTGCTTTTTCTTCTCTTCTTTTCTCAGATATTTGCAAGGCCTCCTCCGAGAACCATTTTGCTTCTTTTTCTTGGGGATGGTCTAGACCACTGCCTCCTGTACAATGTCATGTACCTCTGTCCAGAGTTCTTCAGGCACTCTGTCTATAAGATCTAATCTCTTGAATCTGTTTGTCACTTCTACTGCATAATCATGAGATTTTATTTAGGTCAATCCTGAAAGGTCTGGAAAAGGTCATTTTCCATTCCAATCCCAAAGAAAGGCAATGCCAAAGAATGCTCAAACTACCGCACAATTGCACTCATCTCACACGCTAGTAAAGTAATGCTCAAAATTCTCCAAGCCAGGCTTCAGCAATACGTGAACCGTGAACTTCC
>NW_011494835.1:3370665-3381617 GCF_000754665.1 Bison bison bison
CGTGAACCGTGAACTTCCAGATGTTGAAGCTGGTTTTAGAAAAGGCAGAGGAACCAGAGATCAAATTGCCAACATCCGCTGGATCATCAAAAAAGCAAGAGAGTTCCAGAAAAACATCTACTTCTGCTTTATTGACTATGCCAAAGCCTTTGACTGTGTGGACCACAATAAACTGTGGAAAATTCTGAAAGAGATGGGAATAGCAGACCACCTGACCTGCCTCTTGAGAAACCTATATGCAGGTCAGGAAGCTAGAACTGGACATGGAACAACAGACTGGTTCCAAATAGGAAAAGGAGTACATCAAGGCTGCATATTGTCACCCTGCTGATTTAACTTCTATGTAGAGTACATCATGAGAAACGCTGGGCTGGAAGAAGCACAAGCTGGAATCAAGATTGCCAGGAGAAATGTCAGTAACCTCAGGTATGCAGATGACACCACCCTTATGGCAGAAAGTGAAGAGGAACTAAAAAGCCTCTTGATGAAAGTGAAAGAGGAGAGTAAAAACATTGGCTTAAAGCTCAACATTCAGAAAACTAAGATCATGGCGTCTGGTCCCATCACTTCATGGCAAATAGATGGAGAAACAGTGGAAACAGTGTCAGACTTTATTTTTGGGGGCTCCCAAATCACTGCAGATGGTGATTTCAGCCATTAAATTAAAAGACGTTTACTCCTTGGAAGGAAAGTTATGACCAACCTAGATAGCATATTAAAAATCAGAGACATTACTTTGCCAACAAAGTTCCGTCTATGGTTTTTCCAGTAGTTGTTGGGGGCCAGAGTGAGGTACTCCGCCCGTGGCAAAGGTCATGAGGAAGGAGGCTCGACATACGCAAAGGCAGGATCGAGCCTCAGGAGTCCCCCTGGAAATCCTTGAGCATCTACTCCCATAACCAGAGCTTGCCTACTTTACTACTTTGTGCTCTCCCCTACACCTCTGACTTTACGGGGGGCTGTCCCCCACCACCTTTTTCGGAGAAGGAGTTAACTTAGAGCTCCAGTTAATAAAAACTCCTGGGTGTGACAAGAGTGTTTTAACCTACAAACTCCTCTGAAGGTTCTCTAGCCTGCCTGACAGGCTTGTCCGGCCACATGTGATTGCTCACAGCCTCCCAACCGTGAGAGGCACGAGATGCTTTAAATCTTCTAAAAACAGGTTCCTTAGAAAAGTTAGAAAACTACTAGTATAAGTATAATGGGCTGATTAGAAATTGTATTGGTGAAGGGTTTTTCATTTGTTGAGCCAATGTTTGTTGCTAAGTCTCCACATCCCCTGCCCTTACACACATTAATGAATATATAGAAGAAATAAGTATTAACCTTTGATATAAATCACATTATACCTTAGGCTAAGTAAATTCTTTCCTTAACTAAAACCCACTATACCCTCACCCTATAGGAATGTAACTTTATTTGGGTGGCGTCTGTTTTAAGAATAATCACCCTTGGAGAAAAAAGTGTTCTGGTTGACTGAACACTGTCACAAGGAGAGGGTCATAAATTGTCAGCAGGCCCCCCTGGCCAGAAGATGATGTAACACCCCTAAGACCTCTGTATACATTTGTGTGAAGCACCTGACTTTAATAAAAGTCAGGACTGCTGTCCCCACGTGACTTTTGTATAAAATCTCAGTGTATAAAAACAGACTCTGGAAAATAAAGAATTGGGATCAGTTCCTCGAAATACTGGTCTCCCCATGTCGCTCTCTCCCTCACTCTGGCTGAGTCAGCATCTGGAGCGCGGAACCCGCCATGCTTACTAATTATGCCTGGGCTTCTAAGATCCGACCGGGGAGGCCTCAGTGTGTCCTCTCCTTCGGGAGAACAGAAGGACGCCTGCGGCCTATGTAAGTGGTGCTAGCTTCTTGTCTTGAAGTTTTATTGGTCTCCCACGTAAACCAAGCTACTCAGCCTCTTTTCTCCACTGAATTTTCCTACTGAGCTATCCTCATTCTATTACTCTTTATATCTTTGATAAATATTTAAATAGTCGCCAAAGCCGTCTCCCCTTCGAATACCCTGGATTAGCCGGGGCTGGACCCCGGCAAGTAGTCATGTATGGATGTGAGAGTTGGACTGTGAAGAAAGCTGAGCGCAGAAGAATTGATGCTTTTAAACTGTGGCGTTGGAGAAGACTCTTGAGAGTCCCTTGGACTGCAAGGAGATCCAACAAGTCCATCCTAAAGGAGATCAGTCCTGGGTGTTCATTGGAAGGACTGATGCTAAAGCTGAAACTCCTATACTCTGGCCACCTCATGTGAAGAGTTGACTCATTGGAAAAGACTCTGGTGCTGGGAGGGATTGGGTGCAGGAGGAGAAGGGGACAACAGAGGATGAGATGCCTAGATGGCATCACTGACTCAATGAACGAACGTGAGTCTGAGTTAACTCCGGGAGTTGGTGATGGAAAGGGAGGCCTGGCATGCTGCAATCCATTGGGTCGCAAAGAGTTGGACACGACCGAGCGACTGAACTGAACTGAACTGAACTGAAAGGTCCTGTGGTTTTCCCTACTTTCTTCAATTAAAGTCTGAATTTGGCAATAAAGAATTCATGATTGAGCCACAGTCAGCTCCTGGTTTTGTTTTTGCTGACTGTATAGAGCTTCTCCATCATCTGCTACAAAGAATATAATTGATCTAATTTCAGTATTGACCATCTGGTGATGTCCACGTGTAGAGTCTTCTCTTGTGTTGTTGGAAGAAGAAGTTTGCTATGACCAGTGTGTTCTCTTGGCAAAACTGTATTAGCCTTTGCCCTGTTTCATTTTGTACTCCAAGACCAAATTTGCCTGTTACTCCAGGTATATCTTGACTTCCTACTTTTGCATTCCAACCCCCTATAATGAAAAGGACATCTTTTTTGTGTGTTATTTCTAGATCTTGTAGGTCTTCATAGAACTGTTCAACTTAAGCTTCTTCAGCATTACTGGTTGAGGCATAGACTTGGATTACTGTGATATTAAATGGTTTGCCTTGGAAATGAACAGAGATCATTCTGTCGTTTTTTAGATTGCATCCAAGTAGTGCATTTCAGACTCTTTTGTTGACTATGATGGCTGCTCCATTTCTTCTAAGGGATTCTTGCCTACAGTAGTAGATATAATGGTCATCTGAGTTAAATTTACCTGTTCCAGTCCATTTTATTTCACTGATTCCTAAAATGTCGATGTTCACTCTTGCTATCTCCTGTTTGACCATTTCCAATTTGCCGTGCTTCATGGACCTAACATTCCAGTTTCCTATGCAATATTGTTCTTTACAGCATCAGACTTTACTTCATCACTAGTCAGATCCACACCTGGGTGCTGTTTTTGCTTTGGCTCGGTCTCTTCGTTCTTTCTGGAGTCATTTCTCCATTCTTTTCCAGTAGCATATTGGGCACTTACTAACCTGGGGAATTCATGTTTCAGTTTGGAAATATTTAGTGGAAACACTAAGACTTAATTTAAATCACAAAACAAAGAATACCATTAAGCTCCCCTGCCCTTCCAAAACAAACATCACACAGGAAGGCACAGGGTTTTCCCAACATAAAGGGTAACATCACAGTAAATGTCAGTTTATATAGATGGTGAAAAGGGGGCATATTATAGAAGAGAGACTATAACAGAAACATTATTTTATTTTGATATGAAAGAGACACAAAATATTTTGTAGTCATCTCATAGTATTTATGAGAAAAAGAAATACCATCCTTTTGAGGTCACTTCTGATCTTCTTTTAATTAGCTTCCTTAAGATGTTCACAGTGATTTTATTTATATTTTCCCTTTTTCTGTTTCAAACACCTTGCTACTAATTACCTTCTCACTCTAGCAAACCTTAAAGTAAAATTAGTAAAACACATGACTCATTGTGTTTTAACACTGGTAGTTTAAAAGCTATGGAAGATACTGAGATGCATGTAAATATAGGCCATTTGAGAACAGGCAAAATCACTACAGTATCTGATCTAGGTGGAGCTTTGGTAACTAGCAAGGCACACAGGAATACAGTAAGTAATACTGTTCCAGAAAGAATGCATTATCATAAAATTCTTAGAAAATAAATGTGTCATTAAAAATAGCCATGTTAATGACTTAAAAAATTAATTCTTGGATAACTATCACATCTTATTTTGTTTTACTAGTTCAAACAAAGCAAGGATTTTGAATGTTAATATATGAAGTGATAAGTGTAAGTATTGCAAAGATGTTTAAAGTACATGGGTTTTAAAGTGTTTTACATATTTCTAATATATTCTTGCCATTCTCCACTAGCTCAGCTGGTTAAGAACCTGTCTGCCAATTCAGAAGATGCAAGAGATGCAGGTTCAACCCCTGTGTCAGGAAGATCCCCTGGAGGAGGAAATGGCAACGCAGTCCAGTATTCTTGCTTGGAGAATCCCATGGACAGAGGAGCCTGGTTGGCTACAGTCCACAGGGTTGCAAAAGAGTAGGACGTGACTTAGTGACTAAACAACAACAACCACAAAAATGAATATTAGTAACCATTGTATGGGACTTTTCTTTGTTATGTTTTGGTATTTCAGCTTAGCAGATACGAATACAGAGCAATGTTAGCACATTTACCAATGCAAGCAAAAGCAGATAATAACCTGGCAGCCCTTGAATCTCTAGCATATTATCAGTCATGTCTGACTCTGCAGATCCATGGACTGCAGCCCACTAGGTTCCTCTGTCCATGGGATTTCCCAGGGAAGAATACTGAAGCAGGTTGCCATTTCCTCCTCAAAGGAATTTTCCCTGATCCAGGGATCGAACCTTCATCTCCTACATCTTCTGCATTGGCAGGCAGATTCTTTACCACTGAGCCAGCTGGAAAGTTAATTCATAGTATACTCAAATTTGCTTCGTTAAAGCAAGAGTAAGAAGTGAAGACATTAAGAAGCACAACAGCAACAGCAAAGTATCAGTATATTTTTTGCTACAAGTAGAAAATGCTAGGTAAAATTTACTTAGAGAAGAAAGTGTTTATTAGTTTAAAACTGAAAAGTACAATGTGTACTAATCTTAATTATGGATTGATAGAGGTCTCAAATTATTTAAACATAAAATAAGTATGCCATCTCCAATCTTTCTAAACTGTGTCCCTAAAATGGGCTCTCTTCTCAGGTCTGCATTATTTATAGAATATTGGTCACAGTTCCATCTGGTACACCTTCTCTTGCCTATATCATCTGATAAGGGAAAGCTTTCTTTCCCCAATAACTCAAGGAAAAGCTCTGAAATTGGATTACATTGACTTCATTGGCTGACTTGGCCCATGTCCTTCATCTGTCAAACTGTCATGACCAGCAGGAGATGGTGCTGAACAACACAACAGAGGCCATAAGTTCCACCGTTAATATTGGGGATAGACTAAGTTTCACTGGAGCATCTAGGATAATTTCACAACAGATTAAAGTACTAAACGCTAAAATAATGAGTGGACTTGTGGCTGCTAAACAACAAACAGCCTATAACCACCTTGAACGAAATAGGCTCCTGACAAATGCACCTTCCGCCCCTACATTCCCTCAAGACTCATGTGGAGAGAATAAGAGCAGTCATCGTAAGAAGTGGCTAAACACAGGCTTCTGTGATTCACATCTTGTTTACTTGGATCCTGTTTTGAGAGCGAACCCATAGGCTAGCTCCTTGTATAACAAGTGACACTTAAAACACCAAAGCCACCAAGGTACAAACTAGCAGGTGTCATCACCACTTTATATGTTATCAGCCACATCCACCTTGACAAAGGACAACCACAGAGAGTAGCAGGCCCCACAGTAAGTTATGCAGGTGTAGTTGAGTGGGCTTTTAGTGTCATCATTATTAGCTGTACCCTATGAAATATAAAATAATCCTGATTTTGAATAAGTAAGCAGTTGGATGCTTACTTTTGTCATTCAATATAGGGTATACCAGGGTAATTTAGGGTAAGACATTTACACACACAAACACATAGACACACTTTTTAATTTCAGCTAAAAATTTAGGTCATCTAACCCAGGCACATTTTAGAATATTTATTCTTCTAGCAGAAAGGCACTGGTGCATGTACAAGGGATGCGCCTGAAATACGAAATTGTTTCTGTCTCTAAGGCACTCTCATTCTAACAATAATGATAAGATTATTGGCAAGCACTAAGATCTTCATAAATTCCTAGTAACCTACCTGACAATAACTTATTTAATTTTCGTGCCAGGCATGTATTCTAAGGACTACTATTATCTCCATTTTAAGAATGGGGAAGCAGTGTCATAAGGAAATTGAGCTAATAAGTGGCAGATTTAAATTTAGGGACTCCGACTCAAAAGACAGATTTCTTAATTATTCTGTGATACTCAACAGTCTACTAGGAAAAATATAGAAGCAGAGCATCACTCTAGGGGGAAGAAAAGCTTGCAAACACATGTTTCAGGAGAAGTAATGTGTCATAGCAAATGTATGATGGTAGGAAAATTCGGGTAATGAGTCCATATTACATGGGAAATTGAAGGCATCATTTTCTCTTTGTGATGATTCTAGGATGGTTTGTTGATATCATTACTTTTTGTGTCTTCAGCTGCACTCTCATCACGCTTTATTATAGCACGTCACACAACTTATAGTAATGGATTTGTTTACAAGTTTCAACTCCTCCATTAGACAGTAATTTATCACAGAGCAAGGACCAAGTCTCTTTCATGACTGAATGCATACCATTTAACTCTATGAACACAAAAGAAATATTTATGTGTAAGCAAATTCACATTAAGAACACTTCTTTCACTGGAAGCAAAATATTTAAACCACCAAAGAATATATTTGCAACCCCAGGTATATGCTTATTTTACTTCAAATAACTCCAAAGAATGAGTTAGTTAATGTACAAACAAAAAACTATTCTTAAAGCTTTTACATTTAAATATATAAGCTTGCTGTACTTTCAAATATGAGTTGAATGCCCTAAAACCAATGAGTTCCATGTTTCTACTACAACATCCCTTCCATAACAGACAGAACTCTACTCATATATGGACTTACCAGGTGTCTCAGTAGTAAAGAATCCTGCCAATGCAGGAGATGCAGGAGACATGGGTTCAATCTCTGGGTCAGGAAAATCCCCTGAGAAAGGAAATGGCAACCCATTCCAGTATTCTTGCCTGGAAAACCCCATGGACAGAGTAGCCTGGAGGGCTATAGTCTATAGGGTCACAAAGAGTCAGACATGACTGAGTGACTGAGCACACAGCAATATTCATATATATCTCAAAATACTACCAGAAAGTCATTGACAATACATAAAATATCTTGCCCCATCTTTGATATACCCATTTACTTTCTTCTATCTATAACTGCTAAACTTTATTTAGAAATAAGTCCTGTGTCCTTTATAGTTTCTACAAATATGTCACAATACCTTCTTGACATTATTATGTGAATTTTCAGGGTCAGATGAAGTGGATATCTATAAGTCTGTTTCCAAGACATTTATTAAATAAATAATTGGGGGAATGTACTACTATTTAGAGTTACATTTCTGAAAGATACAAATAAAAACAAGCTATGATTTATTATTATGGGTGCTATAATGAAAATTGCAAGATACTGTGGAAACTATCTAACCCACAAGAAAGAAAGAAAAGATATGAACTTGGGTATTTCAAAAGCAGATCAGTTTTACTGTAAAAAGATGATGGTAAAATGGAGTGAGAAACTGTCAGAGAGTAGAAAGGCAGGCTAGAATCGTTCTCACCAGAGCAACAAGTCTGTATTTTAATCTAATTACAAGGGAAAGAGTGAACATTTAAGGCAGAATGTTAATGTAAATCTTACTGCATTTTTAAGAACATTACTTTGCCTGCTGCATGGAGAATAACCTGTAGTAGGAAGCATGGATTTAACTTCTAAAGATGTATTGATAAAATCAACTCCAGGTTTTCCTATCTTCATGGGAACCACTAGCAACTCAGATTTGTATCTAGAAATCCACTCAAAATAACGTTAATCATGCAAAAAGTCAACGACTTTTAGTTCCCTCCCAAGGGCTATAGATAATATTCTGAACCAAATCCTTTGAGCTGTTTTGCAGATACTGAAACCCCCACAAGGTGGAAGAAGTTAACTGTTGCCGCTCACAAGCAGGAAGACCCCAGAGTGATTGGACAGACGGTTGATGATGTTGACTCCCTATTACACTGACTACCTCATTATCAACCAGTCAGAAGAATGTCCGCAGTCTGATCCCATACCACACAACCCTCTCCATCACCCTGTCTTTAAAAATCTTTCCTGAAAGCTTGAGGAGTTCTAGTCTCTTGAGCATTAGCTACCTGGCCTCCTTGCCTGGTATCCTGTAATAAACACTGCACTTTCTTTCACTTCAACTCAGCGGCGGTAGACTGACTTTCTACATTCGTGCAGGAGATCCAAGTTCAGTTTGATAACGTATTCACGAGCGTTTAAAATAATGCTGTTTTCTCAGTTACTTTCCCAATATGTGCTACTCAACTGATCTTTTATACATCATTTTCTCCTTCAAAGTTAAAAGTAATATTCTATCTAACTTAGCCTCATAGGCAAATAATTCTGGATTCAGAGAATGAAAGCATCAAGGTGAGGCACAGTATAATCTGGTTCAGTGTATTTTTCATTAAGATGGAATTTCTTGAGTTCTAGATAAGATAAATGGCTGTGAGGGTTTGTTATGGGTGTTTCTGATTTTTAAAACATTCTCTTGAAATCCCTGAATATGATAAAGTCAGTTTGTTATTTATTCAACACATTGATTCAAAAGTAAAGCGTTATTTTGATACCTTATAATAATTAGCACTAAGCATTATTCAATGATCAATCTTTATTTTGGAAAGTTTTGTTCCTTTTAAAATGTGTACAGACATAAGCAAATCTTATGAAAACAATTGCTGCAATAACTTCATTTGTCTACTGCCTCACAGAAGTATGATTAGTAAAATACCATGTTGTATTTCTTAACTCTTTGGGTTGAGTTTAAAGTTAGTGTTTCTTAACTCTTTAAATGGGTTTATATCGCCACATTTATAAACTCTGAGAAGTAATATTTTTCTAGGAAATACATATCATTCAATATTTTAGAAATGTAACCAAAATAAATACTTCTTCAGAGGTCACATATAGATCTATATGTGATATATATATATATAAAATGAGCATTGTTGTCCCCAATGTTTTAGTTATGAATTATGAATGTTTAATGGGTAAAATACCTATGGTGAGCTTTATAATACTAGAATATATAAAAGAAATATTTACTGTAATATTTCCCAACATAGTTTTAATATATTACACTATTTAAATGGACTAAGCTTTAGAAGACTCATTTGGCTTACACTATATGAGTGATTATGTCTAAATTAAAAGACTATTTCTATATGAACTGTTAAGATGACCCAGAATTATGTAAATTGAAGTAGAGAATGACAGAAAAGTTAAGTTTCAATTGTTTGTATATTTTTACAAAAAAGTTTTTCTTAAAACAATTTTAAGATGTTTCAGCTAATTTTATACATAATAATCAGTTTTGCAGAATTAGCTGAATTTAATATTTAAAGACACCCAAACATGTGAGGCTTAAACACAACTGATATTTATTTATTTATTATTTATTTTTTTATTTTTTTGCTGTGCCTCCCATATCTTTATTAAGTTCATGCAAATCCTTGTGTCCAGTCTGCCTGGAATTGTACAGAGAAAGGTGTCTAGTTCTACTAGGTAGATGACACTGTGTGAAGCCACTGTGGATTTTGTTTATACCTTCATAATTTAAAAACCTTTTGGCAGAAACCAACACAATTCTGTAAAGCCATTACCCTTCTATTAAAAAATAAATTAATTAAAAAATTTGGCACTTTTTTGTTTTTGTTTTCTTTATTTTTTTAATTTTTTTAAATTTAAATTTATTTATTTTAACTGGAGGCTAATTACTTTACAATATTGTATTGGTTTTACCATACATCAACATGAATCTGCCACGGGTGTAAACGTATTCCCAATCCTGAACCCTCTCCCACCTCCCTCCCCGTACCATCCCTCTGGGTCATCTCAGTGCACCAGCCCCAAGAATCCTGTATCCTGCATCAAACCTGGACTGGCAATTTGTTTCTTATATGATATTATACATGTTTCAATGCCATTCTCCCAAATCATCCCACCCTCTCCCTCTCTCACAGAGTCCAAAAAACTGTTCTATACATCTGTGTCTCTTTTGCTGTCTTGCATATAGGGTTATCATTATCATCTTTCTAAATTCCATATATATGCGTTAGTATACTGTATAGGTGTTTTTCTTTCTGGCTTACTTCACTCTGTACAATAGGCTCCAGTTTCATCCACCTCATTAGAACTGATTCAAATGTATTCTTTTTAATGGCTGAGTAATACTCCATTGTGTATATGTACCACTGCTTTCTTATCCATTCATCTGCTGATGGACATCTAGGTTGCTTCCATGTCCTGGCTATTATAAACAGTGCTGTGATGAACATTGGGGTACACGTGTCTCTTTCCCTTCTGGTTTCCTCAGTGTGTATGCCCAGCAGTGGGATTGCTGGGTCATAAGGCAGTTCTATTTCCAGTTTTTTAAGGAATCTCCACACTGTTCTCCACAGTGGCTGTACTAGTTTGTATTCCCACCAACAGTGTAAGAGAGTTCCCTTTTCTCCACACCCTCTCCAGCATTTTTTGCTTGTAGACTTTTGGATCGCAGCCATTCTGACTGGCGTGAAATGGTACCTCATTGTGGTTTTGATTTGCAATTCTCTGATAATGAGTGATGTTGAGCATCTTTTCATGTGTTTGTTAGCCATCTGTATGTCTTCTTTGGAGAAATGTCTGTTTAGTTCTTTGGCCCATTTTTTGATTGAGTCATTTATTTTTCTGGAATTGAGCTGCAGGAGCTGCTTGTATATTTTTGAGATTAGTTCTTTGTCAGTTGCTTCATT
>NW_011494835.1:3381717-3382174 GCF_000754665.1 Bison bison bison
ACTCCCATCACTACTATTCAACATAGTTTTGGAAGTTTTGGCCACAGCAATCAGAGCAGAAAAAGAAATAAAAGGAATCCAAATTGGAAAAGAAGAAGTGCCAGAGTCCAGCTCCAGCAGCCAGGGAATCAGCCTGCAGGGGTGTTGGTGGATGATGATGTAGTCTCTGACTCATAGAACTACATGTTTACTTCAAGCTTCAGGCTCTCTTTTATACTTTGACAAAAGCATTAGGTCAGAGGTTTGACATTTTCAGTTTCCCCCACCCAGATTTACTGTCTCCAGAAATCATTGTTGTCCTACAGAGTTCCTGCTTCAGAGATTCTCTCAGAATTGGCTTTACTATCTATTATCTACTTCCTCTTATGTGTCCTATACTTAACTTGTGATTACATTGTAACTCATGCTACATTCCTCAGTTTATTTCTTATCTTTCTAAATCCTGTTTGCCCCTAGC
>NW_011494835.1:3382274-3382951 GCF_000754665.1 Bison bison bison
GAAGGCTGTCTTTTCACTTTGCTTATAGTTTCCTTTGTTGTGCAGAAGCTTTTAATTTTAATTAGGTCCCATTTGTTTATTTTTGCTTTTATTTCCAATATTCTGGGAGGTGGGTCATAGAGGATCCTGCTGTGATTTATGTCAGAGAGTGTTTTGCCCATATTCTCCTCTAACAATCAGAATCCAACACCACAGTAAAAAGATCATACAATATTGTAAAGTAATTAGCCTCCAATTAAAACAAATAAATTTAAATTTAAAAAAAAAGATCATACACCATGACCAAGTGGGCTTTATCCCAGGGATGCAAGGATTCTTCAATATCTGCAAATCAATCAATATAATACACAACATTAACAAGTTGAAAAATAAAAGCCAAATGATTATCTCAATAGATACAGAGAAAGCCTTTGACAAAATTCAACATCCATTTACGATAAAAACTCTCCAGAAAGCAGGAACAGAAGGAACATACCTCAACATAATAAAAGCTATATATGACAAACCCACAGCAAACATTATCCTCAATAGTGAAAAATTGAAAGCATTTCCCCTAAAGTCAGGAACAAGACAAGGGTGCTCACTTTCATCACTACTATTCAACATAGTTTTGGAAGTTTTGGCCACAGCAATCAGAGCAGAAAAAGAAATAAAAGGAATCCAAATTGGAAAAGAAG
>NW_011494835.1:3383051-3387511 GCF_000754665.1 Bison bison bison
TACTATCTATTATCTACTTCCTCTTATGTGTCCTATACTTAACTTGTGATTACATTGTAACTCATGCTACATTCCTCAGTTTATTTCTTATCTTTCTAAATCCTGTTTGCCCCTAGCATCTTAAGATCACTATCTCCTAAAAAGGCTTCTAGCTATTCTTAATTATTCCTAAACCCTAAACTCAACAAACTTCTTTTGCTATAAATATTTCCCTCACAAACAGGTCTCAGATAACAGTCCTTCCCATGGCCTCAAGCTGCGGCCTACGTGCTCATTCTGGGACATTCTTTGTAAAGATCCTTGAACTAATGTCAATGGTTGCTTTATATATTATTTTCTGGGTGCAACTGTAGAAGGCTTTATGCTTTCTCATGCTTCTCTCAAGCACCTTAACATTCTTTCCAGCCAACTCAACTAAAGAAAGGAAAGACAAGTCAGAATCACAAGAGCTAACTCCTTCATCCCGGGTCCGTGCCTGTGGGATGAGGAGAGGGGGTTGGGGGCCATGCCTTCATTTTGTCAGTAATGCCTAACGCAGCTCCGGACAAAGAAGTAAAACTCTCACTGTTTGCAGATGACATGATCCTCTACATAGAAAACCCTAAAGATTCCACCAGAAAATTACTAGAGCTAATCAATGAATATAATAAAGTTGCAGGATATAAAATAAACACACAGAAATCCCTTGCATCCCTATACACTAATAATCAGAAAATAGAAAGAGAAATTAAGGAAACAATTCCATTCACCATCACAATGAAAAGAATAAAATAATTAGGAATATACCTACCTAAAGAAACTAAAGACCTATATATAGAAAACTATAAAACACTGGTGAAAGAAATCAAAGAGGACACTAATAGATGGAGAAATATACCATGTTCATAGATTGGAAGAATCAATATAGTGAAAATGAGTATACTACCCAAAGCAACCTATAGATTCAATGCAATCCCTATCAAGCTACCAACGGTATTTTTCAGAGCTAGAACAAATAATTTCACAGTTTGTATGGAAATACAACAAACCTCGAATAGCCAAAGCAATCTTGAGAATGAATGGAACTGGAGGAATCAACCTGCCTGACTTCAGGCTCTACTACAAAGCCACAGTCATCAAGACAGTATGGTACTGGCACAAAGACAGAAATATAGATCAAAAGCGCAAAGATAAATCCACACACCTATGGACACCTTATCATTGACAAAGGAGGCAAGAATATACAATGGATTAAAGACAATCTCTTTAACAAGTGATGCTGGGAAAACTGGTCAACCACTTGTAAAAGAATGAAACTAGAACACTTTCTAACACCATACACAAAAATAAACTCAAAATAGATTAAAGATCTAAATGTAAGACCACAATTGATATTTAAATACCTTCAATGTGAAACATAAGATCCAAAAGTGATTTTCAGATTTCAACCCTTCACTTAATTTAGATTTATTTATGTACTTACTGCTAGAGATCTCAATAGAAAAGGCAATTTATGTATTGCACAGATATAGTTAATCAACTCAGAAGGAACATAGGGAAGAACAAGAATTCAACCTGGTTCATCCAACAGCCAGTTCTGTACAATCTCACTGTATTTGTTGTCATTCTTTGAATTCATGATCTATTTATCTTAATATCACATTGTTGAGATAGAAGCTAAAATGCATGTTCCAGAAAGACAGTGTGGTCATTCTTCATGTAACCCAAAGATAGAGTATGTTAGGTTGAGACTAAAATTGCCCCCGCCACCCCCCGCCCTGTGATCCTCATCTCCTGCTATTCACACTCCTCTGTAATGCTCTCCCATTGAATAAAGGGTAGGTCTAGTGACTTAGTTCAAATGAATAGAATACCAAAAATATGCTATGGAATATCACCCTCTTTTGATTATTATTACTGTTTGGTTAGCATTATTTTCCAATTTTTTTTTGTTGTGGTAAAATACACCTAAAATGTATAATCCTTACCATTTTCAAGTGTACACTTCAGTGGCATTAAATACGTTCATATGTTATAACGATCACCACCACCATCCATCTCCATAACTCTTTTAATCTTGTAAAACTGAAGCTCTGTATCCATTAAACAATAATTTCCCATGTCCTTTCCCCCCAGCATTTGGCAGCCACCATTCTACTCTATCTCTATGATTCTAAGTTTCTCATATGTGAAATGATACAGTGTGTAACTTTTAGTGAAGGGTCTGTTTCACTTATTATGATATCCTCAAACTTCCTCTATATTGTAGCATATGTCAGAATTTCCTTCCTTTTTAAGATTGTATATCATTCAATTGTATAGTATATATAACATTTTGCTTACTTATTCATCAATAGATGGACACTTGGGTTGCCACAGAGAGGCTCCTGTTATTCCTGAAAGATTATATATCTAACTATCTTGCCAATAACATGATACATAAATTTCAAACATATTCCCTCCACCCCACATGACTTTTATCACCTATTAACTCAATTTTCCTTCTTTGAATCTCTCATACTTTATAATTTCATAATGTGGAAAATAAAACAGAACTGGTTATAGAATTAAACATAAAAAAAATAATAAATACATCACTGTTTTATGAGTACAAGGTAATATTTACTTTGTTGCTGCTGTGTACTTGATGCCCTTTTTGAGAATGTGCAATATCATGATGACTGTATTGACTGCAGAGCTTGACACCTGAATTTGAACTAAAGTTCTTTCCCAAGTTGTCTCATATACTTAAATACCATCCTAATTTTCTTGAGACTAAGGGTTTTCAATGCCTAAAACTAGAACAGGCCTAGGAAAATTGGGAGAGCTGGTCATCCTGCATGTATTTGACAAATGTATAAGCTCTCCATAATAAGAGAGCACTGTTCTCAGCACAGTGAATGCACAATTCCCCTACACTTACCTTTTAAATTTGAAATTTGAAAATTTTGTGTTTGTTTAATCACATCACAATGTCTTCAGGAAGTTTAGTCTTAGAAACATATATATTTGACTTTGTATTTCATGTTAAAAATAGCTTGTTTAAACATTAATTCAGTCCCAGTACTAATGCTCGCTGATACTCCAGGTACTCCTTCAATATGGAAGTCTCCCTTCCATACTCAGTCATTCCTACTATTCAGTTATTCCTGTTATAGTGAGTCTAGCTAAAGGTTGTCAATGAGCCAAATCTGTGTTTCATTGATCTTTTCCATTCTTTTTTAGTCCTTATTTAATTTATTTTCATTCTGCTCTTTATTATTTCCTACTGAATTTGACTTTCACTTGTTATTTCCTAGTTCCTTTAAGTGTAAGGTTAGATTGATTGTTTTAAGATTTTTCTTCTTTCTTGAGGTAGATTGTATTGCTATAAATTTCATTCTTAGTGCCACTGTTGCTGTATTCAATAGATTTTGATATCATATTTTTATTTTCATCTGTCTTCATGTTTTTTTTATTTCTTCTTTGATCTTTGATCTTCATTGATCTAATAGTTATTCAGTAACATACTGTTCAGTCTTCACAAACTATGATTTTTCCAACTTTCTTCTTGTAGTTGATTTCTAGTTTTACATAATTTTGATCAGAATAGACACTTGATATGATTTCAGTCTTTGTAAATTTATTGATTTGTGTCCCAACATATTGTCTATCCTTGGGAAGTTTTCATGTGCATTTGAGAAGAATGGCTATTGTACTGTGCTGGAATGGAATGTTCTGCCTAACTCTATTAAGTCAATCTGGTTTAATGTTTTATGTAAAGCCACTGTTTCTTTATGGTAAAGATTACGTCATCATTGTGTCACAAAATAGTTATTCAAAGATCAATTTCGTCATATGAGTTCCTAAGTAAGGATGAACATATCAAAAAATAAGAAATGAACTGTGCCTTCAAGAAGTTCATAATATTTTATTAATTTAGGATAACACATAAAACAATGATAAAAACAATAAACTTACTGCATAATTGTGTTGAGAGAACCAACACTAAAAATTTTATATTTTGGAAAACTGAGTCAGTTAATATCATTCAGGAAGTCCACTCTGGAGAAACAATTTAGACTAGACCTCAGAAAAAGAGCATTTAAATTACCAGAGAGATAAGAGAATGAAGTCATACAGACACAAAAAGGGCTTACTGATATGTTTAAGATGGGAATGTAGAAAAAGGAAGTGGAGGGAAGAAGAGTGATAGCGTTTAAGAATACAAACTTGTCAGATCAGATCAGATCAGTCGCTCAGTCGTGTGAGACTCTTTGCAACCCCATGAATCGCAACATGCCAGGCCTCCCTATCCATCACCAACTCCCAGAGTTCACCCAGACTCACGTCCATCGAGTCAGTAATGCCATCCAGCCATCTCATCCTCTGTCGTCCCCTTCTCCTCCTGCCTCCAATCTCTCCCAGCATCAGAGTCTTTTCCAATGAGTCAACTCTTCGCATGAGGTGACCAAAGTACTGGAGTTTCAGCTTTAGCATCA
>NW_011494835.1:3387918-3398778 GCF_000754665.1 Bison bison bison
ATCTCCTGGAGAAGGAAATGGCAACCCAGTCCAGTATTCTTGCCTGGAAAATCACATGAATGGAGGATCCTGGCAGGCTACAGTCCACAGGGTCACAAAGAGTCGGACATGACTGAGTGACTTCACTTTCACTTTCATGTAGCATTTAATGAGATACACTTTCTCTTTTTCCCCCTTATTTTTAAAGGAATTTGTCCAAAGCTATCCTCTAAATATGTATATTTTTCTATGAAAATAATATAAAACTATTCTTGACATGACGTTGCTTAAAATGATTTGGGCTATTCTCTGGCTCACCAAAGTTCAGGGGAGCAGTATTAATATTACTATAACTGGAAGACAACCTGTCTGCCATTCTGTCTAGAAGGATATATTGTACAACACTTGAGAAGGCTTTTGCAAGTGTTCCTCCTCGTCTAAGAGAACTATGTTTATTTAACTCCTTACCACATATTTTACAGATTTTTTAAAAAGATTAATTTTTATCATTATAGAGATGAGTTAAATTAATAAAAATTATAGAGCAAAACTGAAGAATAGCATGACAAGTTAACTTGGCAGGGTGTGCAAAGTCACCATCAGCCTTTTTTTTTTTTTTTTTTTTTGCAAAATAGCACTAATTATAGCTCTTGCTTGGAGAAGGAAATGGTAACCCACTCCAGTGTTCTTGCCAGGAGAATCCCAGGGATGGGGGAGCCTGGTGGGCTGCCGTCTATGGGGTCGCACAGAGTCAGACACCACTGAAGTGACTTAGCAGCAGCAGCAGCAGCATAGCTCTTGCTTAATAAAAAACAATGCTATGTAGTCCCAGATTGCCAAGATTATATAAATGCCCATCTTGGCAGAAGTTTTAAATCACTATTATTTCATTCTGGATTTTGATTATCACAATTGTAGTTTATTAAAACAACTCACTCACAAGAAAATAATATCAAAGCAGAGGAGTTGTATTTGTTTATTCATTTGTGTTGTTCTTGAGGTAAGTATAGTTATAATGAACTGAGAAGACAAAATTTTTGACTAAAATTGTCTTTTTCCTATGGCTCTCTTTTATACTAAAAGTGTGACAAAATTTAGGAAGAGTGTAGAGTTCAAAGATTAATGTCTATATATATGCATATATACATCTATGCCAATGTTTCCCTTCAGTTCAGTTCAGTTCAGTCGCTCAGTCGTGTCCAACTCCTTGTGACTCCATGAATCACAGCATGCCAGGCATCCCTGTCCATTACCAACTCCCAGAGTTTACTCAAACTCATGTCCATCGAGTTGGTGATGCCATCCACCCATCTCATCCTCTGTCATCCCCTTCTCCTCCTGCACCCAATCCCTCCCAGCATCAGAATCTTTTCCAATGAGTCAACTCTTCGCATGAGGTGGCCAAAGTATTGGAGTTTCAGCTTTAGCATCATTCCTTCCAAAGAAATCCCAGGGCTGATCTCCCTCAGAATGGACTGGTTGGATCTCCTTGCAGTCCAAGGGACTCTCAAGAGTCTTCTCCAACACCACGGTTCAAAAGCATCAATTCTTCAGCACTCAGCTTTCTTCACAGTCCAACTCTCACATCCATACATGACCACTGGAAAAACCATAGCCTTGACTAGACAGACATTTGTTGGCAAAGTATTGTCTCTGCTTTTTAATAGGCTATTTAGGTTGGTCATAACCTGCCTTCCAAGGAGTAAGCGTCTTTTAATTTCGTGGCTGCAATCACCATCTGCAGTGATTTGGGAGCCCAAAAAAATTAAGTCTGCCACTGTTTCCACTGTTTCCCCATCTATTTCCCATGAAGTGATGGGACCAGATGCCATGATCTTAGTTTTCTGAATGTTGAGCTTTAAGCCAACTTTTTCACTCTCCTCTTTCACTTTCACCAAGAGGCTTGTTAGTTCCTCTTCACTTTCTGCCATGAGGGTGGTGTCATCTGCATATCTGAGGTGATTGATATTTCTCCCGGCAAACTTGATTCCAGCTTGTGCTTCTTCCAGCCCAGCGTTTCTCATGATGTACTCTGCACATAAGTTAAATAAGCAAATGAGAAAAAAAAAAATCTCTAAAATAATAGATTCTCCAAATCAGATTAAAATATTTACACCTGTATTTATTCCAGTTTTTACTTTCTCCAATTGTTCACAATATAATTAATGTTCATTCAGTGGATAATTACTTTTGAGGGTGCATGTGGTCGCATGTGTGTGTGTATGTTTTCTACTTCCTATTAGACCATAATTTGAAAAAAAGGATAATATTCTGTGTGTTTTTCACTCTATTCAGATGGCTTATCCCCATCATACTTCTTGTTTTTTTTGATTCTTGACTCTGTCTCACATACATTCACAACATACGTGCACACACAAACCCAGAAGAGTTCATCCATTGAGAAATTATGAATAATGTAGTGAATAATAGGTGAACAAGTAATAGAAGTACCAACAAAGAGTTATTATAGTTTGATTTATTCAATTACTAGAGGTTTTCTAGTGTTTGATGAAAGCAAGGGGAGAAATGGTATGATGATATAGAAGAACACAAGGGGCAAGAAAGGAAGTCAAATTAAGGCTTAGTTTTATATTCATATAAGAATGATTTCAGGCTATCCATAAAGAAGAGAATATAATGCTGCTAGGTGGCTGACTGCTCTGTATAAGGGAACTGTTTGGGGTCTAAAGTCTAAAGGTCTTAGAGCTACTGGCACTAAGCACAGAGCTCTCAATAGTGGAGAAAACTGCAGAAAGCTTAGTGAAAGGAAGGAGACACAGTGTTGAGAACATCTAATCTCTATCCCTGAAAATTTGTCTACTTGCCTCATAAGGACACTACTGAAGAAATCTTGAGATGTCAGGAAAGAATCTGCATGTGTGACTAATCTACGCAGGAAAAGGAAACAACTCTATCTCAAGCACAAAAAAGATCTAAAACAGGAAAAGTGAATTAGTGAAGTCACTCAATCGTATCCAACTCTTTGTGACCCCATGAACTGTAGCCCACCAGGCTCCTCGGTCCATGGGATTTTCCAGGCATGAATAATGGAGTGGGTTGCTATTTCCTTCTCCAGGGGATCTTCCCGACTCAGGGATTGAAGCCGGGTCCCCTGCATTGTAGGCAGACGCTTTACCATCTGAGCTACCAGGGAAGCCCAAAACAGGCAAACAGACACATAAATCACTGGTATGTGATTTATGGAGATCAGAAGCATGGAAATCAGGGGCATTAACTGGACTGCAGATTCCGAGTTATTACCACTGTGTTATTATTATCTGGAAGTGCTACTTTTTCTACCTCTTCTGCTCCAATACAACTGCCACACATTCATGAAGTTGTTGACTAAACATTAGAACATGGAGTTCACCACCATAAACTTGCCCATCTGCAAAAAAGCTGGCTTCTGCCTTACTTCTAACTTTCAAATATCAGCCATCTGCATCTCCCTGGAAGAACCCAACTTTTATTCACAATCTTAAGTATACGAATCATGAAAAATAGAAATTTTATCCTTCTAATTCTTGTGATAAGAAAAAAATATTGAAGGGGTGAGAAGAGATTCCATTTAACAATGAGCAGTATTCAACACAGAAGGTTGATTTATTTAACAGGAGAGTTATTCTTTCCATTCTTCTGTGTCATCCTTTTGATAAGCATTCACGTTGAACACAATTATTTTCATGCTCTGGGGTTATTCCAAATGTTTCTCCCACTGACCTCCTTACTAGACTTTGTAAAAAAAAAATTCTCTTCTTCAAACTTGGAAATTTTTGACTTTAAGGTCTGAACCCAGGAATCTGGGGAATCTTTATCTCTGTCTCTCTGTCTCATACAGAGTGGACAACAGAATGATGTTCTTTTGAGGAGAATTTCTCTATTCTATTTCTGATGACTAATGTCAAATCATGCAGAACAATCTAAAAATCAGGCCATAATTTTTTCACACTCAGTTGTTTTAGAGATCATTCCCTAAGGTCATACAGATCCATTGAAGGAAGGATGACAGTGACTAGGATTAGGCATGCTGGTCCTGTGGGCAAGCATCTCATGCAATTTATATGTGACCACAGGGCCTTTATAGCCTGGCTCTGAGTACATTTTTACCTGGAGCTATCAGTTCTGCCTGACTTTCTATCTAGGAGGATGAAATCATATCCAGTTGATATTGGGTGGTTTTGAGTTGCATTGTTACTACCTGGTGTTTTAAGATAGGCTCAGTCTTTTTCAAGTTATTATATTGCCAAGAGCAATTTCTCCACAGGACTACATTAAAAAGTGCACACAAGTTTTGTTCCAAACACCTAAAAATCTGTAATAAGCCTCCTATCTCTCAGCAAGCCATGCCATAGGCTCTTGGCAATATCCTGTCAGCACAGACACTGCTGGTATATAAAAGCCAAATAATAGGCTGCTTAATTTGTAGCATATAACCCAAAAAATGAGCCAAATTCATAGCTGGAAGCTCTGGGTTATATAATAAATGCCCTGGAGCAGCACACCGTATGTACCATGTATTGCCTTAGAAATACAAAAAACAATGAGTCTTTTTTTCCTGGTCACGAATGACCTAAGGTGCATTGCTTTTTATTTTGTTAAACACTAATGGAGACTCTGAGCATGGATATATGAGACAACATTTGTTGAGTACCAACCAGTTTCAGCCTATCAACTTCCCGTGGTGTGGCTGGACTGGCCCTTATGATGACAGCAGACACCTTCAGCAATAACCATCAGGAAGTTTTTGGGGAAAACATTTACTACTTATAAGTCCTGGACACAAAGAGGTCCTGGGGGAAGAGAGAAAGTGGGCCTGAGGTTCTGCCTGTATTGGGGTTGAATGTAGTGACCTGGGGTTTCTTCATGAGTGCTAAGTCACTCCAGTCGTGTCTGACTCTTCGTGACCCCATGGACTGTAGCCCACCAGGCTCCTCTGTCCATGGGATTCTCCAGGCAAGAATACTGGAATGAGCTGCCATTCCTTTCTCCAGGGGATCTTCCTGACCCAGCGATCGAACCCACGTCTCTTACATCTCCTGCACTGGCAGACAGTTTCTTTACCACTAGCACCACCTGGGAAGCTTGGGCTCACTCTCTATTAAAAGTGTTGAAAAAAGTGAAAGTGTTAGTCACTCAGTTGTGTCTGATTCTTTGTTACCCCATGGACTGTACCCACCAGGCTCCTCTGCCATGGAATTCTCCAGGCAAGGATACTGGAGTGGGTAGCCATTCCCTTCTCCAGGGGATCTTTCCAATCTACACTGGTGAGTTTAAAACATAAAAGCAGGAATTTAAAGAGTGAGGAAAAAAAAAAAAAAAGCAGTCCAAATAGTCAGTTATCAAAATCAATCAAGATCTCTAAACTGAAGGAGCCTGGGGTTGGGGGTAGCGGGTGGGGTGAGTAGTCTGGTGATTTATGGAGCTGTGTGCCTGGGGCAATGTGTTTATTTGAGATATCCATCTGTGAAGTCAACTCCTTGGCACTCAAAGCTTAAGACAGGCACTTGTATCACAAAAAAGAAAAACCGACTCTCAGGGCTTACATTAAAGCACTGCACACATAGAGAACAGCAGGCAATTCATTGTTGGGTGAGAGCTCAGTTGCTCAGTTGTCTCTGACTGCGACCCAGTGGACTATAGCCCACAAGGTTCCTCCGTCCATGGAATTTTCCAGGTAAGAATACTGGAGCAGGTTGCTATTTCCTTTTCCAGGGATTAGTCCCTACCCAGAGATTGAACCCAAGTCTCTTGGTCTCCTGCATTGGCAGGTGGATTCTTTACCACTGCATCACCTGGGAGCTGTTGTTGCTGCTGCTGCTGCTAAGTTGCATCAGTCGTGTCCGACTCTGCGACCCCATAGACGGCAGCCCACAAGGCTCCCCTGTCCCTGGGATTCTCCTGGCAAGAACACTGGAGTGGGTTGCCATTTCCTTCTCCAATGCATGAAAGTGAAAAGTGAAAGTGAAGTTGCTCACGTGTCCGACTCTTCACAACCCCATGGACTGCAGCCTACCAGGCTCCTCCACCCATGGGATTTTCCAGGCAAGAGTACTAGAGTGGGGTGCCATTGCCTTCTCTGAGGAGCTGTTGTTAACAGCATATAAACTATAACGGAATGTTATGAGACTGATAGATACCAGTCACAGTGGATCTTGGATCTTGATGACATATTAAGAGATTTAAGCTTTATTTGATAGGAGATGGGGTTCTGTGATTTGAGGCTTAAGTTCAGCAGGCCTGAATTTATTTCAGTAAAAATGACAAATATACCTGCTTGGCACTGACTCCTAGTCAGCATGTGACATACTAATTAACAGTGCTGCTCGGTGGCCACAGGGCGTTGAAGGTTCAGGGAAGTTTGTATCAGCTTCTAAACAAGATTTGTGATTGGCCTCAAGTCTTGGTAAGACCCCTGCATTACGTATCCAGAATACGCCTACATGACAGGCAGGGTGTAAGGAACCCCAATTGAAACTAAATTGTGGGTTTTCTTATTCGGAAGAGTTCCATTCACACCTTGGTGGCTTCTGGTTCAAGAAAGAAAGTGTGTCATGGAACAGCGCTTGGGGCAGTAGGACAGCTGATCTCACTTCTGGCTTCCCCAGATACTTTGCCATGAGCAGCCTCTGGCTGTGACGCATGTCCTTATTTTAATGCTGTGACCATATCGTACCTCTTTCCTGCGATAAACTGGGGGTTTGTCAGCAGTGACACTTTGTGTCCTGAGAGTTTCCCTTAGCAACTAGAACTGTTGCTAAGGGACGTCACATCAGGGTAGGCCATGTGAAAGCATTAATCAATGAATGGTTAATCAATGAATGGTATATTGATGGTTGCAGATGCAAGGGAGGGAGACCCTTGCGTGTTTCTGGTTTGGATGACAGTAGATAGAAGCACCCTCAACTAAAATTGCAAACACAGGTAACACATATTTTCTCTGGAATACAATGTGCATAGTCTGGGAATAAGGTTGGGTTTGGGTGTGTTTTGAGCATTTGAATGAAAATGTTTGGACAGTTGAATATATAAGCCTGAAGGTGAAGTAATAAGTTTTTCTGGCAGTTGTAATAGTCGCTTGCAGAGATCTTTGTAGAGCAAGAGTAATGAGAAGACTAATGACATTTAAACAGATGGAGGAAACAAAAGAGCAGATATTTCCAATCATTAATGTCATTCTCCCAGATTCAGATGGCGTCACTGAACCTGGACTTGCTTATATTGTTTATGTACATTTTCTCAATGTGCTAGTTCAACTCTGCTTTTTCTCCTTAAGTAGTATACTGGTGAATAAGACTAGCATATGGATGACTTTGTGTCTGTTTAAATCTTTACAAAAAAGAGATCTCTTGTAAAAATTTATATATTAATTATTAGTTATTATACATTCTTTACTAACATTCTCCCTTCTCTAGAAACATTTTTGGAGATTTAAGTTTACCACTATGCTTATTTTTTTATCCTAAATATTTTGCATATTCCTCACAAATCTAATGATGCTTGTTTGATATAATAAGGTTCAAATTTTCATTAACTGTAGTCAAATAAACATTTCACCTTTGTGATTTTATAGGGTTGTAAAAGTAAATTACTATGAATTGATAATGTTTAACCTATTAAATAACATTATTGCAAAAATTTGATTAATCAATTACATTTTGAAATATGATGTTTAAAAATAACTGTCTAAATGAAAATTGGCTCTAAGATAATAATTAAAACATACTTAAATAAAAATGACAGTAAAAATAGATAATTTATTTGCTGAAAAGAGAATAGGAATGTAATAACACAGTTATTGGTTGCGAGGGGCAGAATTCCAAATGATTAACAGCGTACATGACAGAAGGTAAATTATTTACTCTAGTAAAAATGAAACAACAAAAAATAAAGTTGGAACGAGTTTCTGGGTCGTTTGGAACTTGGGACTATCTACCACTAAGTTATCTCTTTGTTTCTCTCTGTGTGTCCCTCTATTTTTTCTTGTCTATAAATTTCATTTACCACTGCTCACATCGTGGCTTCTAGTAACTCCTATTTATCTTTTCAGTGTTATCAAGAGAGACTAAAGGTCATTTTTAGTTCTTTTTTTTTTTTTTTTTTTAATTCTTAAGGAAGGACTTATGATGGCTTCTGTCACAGGCCCATTCCTGCACCAAGCATTTTTACCAAGAAGTGAGGTAATGTAAGAAAATGGCATTAAAAAGAAAGAAATTCTGCCATTGCAGCATCATGGATGAACTTAGAGAATATCATGCTTAGTGAAATAAGTCATACAGAGAAAAATATTGTATGATATCACTTATATGTGGGATCTGAAAAGTAATATCAATGAATGTGTATGCAAAGTAGAAAGAGACTCACAGATGTAGAAAACAAATTTCTGGTTACCAAATGGGATAGGGGAAGGAGGCAGGACAAATTAGGGGTGCTAGATTAAGATACAAACTACTATGTATAAAATACATAGGGCTTCCCCGATAGCACAGTTGGTAAAGAACCCATCTGCAGTGCAGGAGACCCTGGTTCGATTCATGGGTTGGGAGGATTCACTGGAGAAGGGATAGGCTACCCACTCCAGTATTCTTGGGCTTCCCTTGTGGCTCAGCTGGTAAAGAATCTGCCTGCAATGTGGGAGACCTGGGTTTGATCCCTGGGTTGGGAAGATCTGCTGGAGAAGGGAAAGGCTACCCACTCCAGTATTCTGGCCTAGAGAATTCCATGGACTGTATAGTCCATGGGGTTGCAAAGAGTAGGATATGACTGAGCCACTTTCACAAAATACATAAGGAGTAAGGATATACTGTATAACACAAGGAGTTATAGCCATTATCTTATAATAAACTAAATGGGATATAATCTGCACAAATACTGAATCACTATGCTGCACACCTGATACTAATGTTAAAAATCAACACATCAAAAATTAAAGACAAAGAAAATGGTAGCTGATACTGGATCATAATAGGGATGGTGGCCAGGACTGGAGAAAAGCGAATCTTGAAAAGAGGGTGTTACTCTTCCCAGAACAATAAAGAAGTACTGGAGAGAGACAGTAATTTGCATCTGCTAAAATGGTTATAGTAATCCCTTGATATCTTTGCCGTTGACATTAATGGTGTAGACTAACTGTAACAAAAATAATGATGTTTCTTTCTATATGCGTGTGCATTCTAAGTTGCTTCAGTTGAGTCCGACTCTTTGTGACCCTATGCACTGTAGCCTGCCAGGCTCCTCTATCCATGGGATTCTCCAAATAAGAATACTGGAATGGGTTGCTGTGCCCTCCTCCAGGGGATCTTTGTGACCCAGGGATTGAACTCACGTCTCTTATGTCTCCAGCAGTAGCAGGTGGGTTCTTTACCATTAGTGTTACCTGAGAAGCCCCTTCCTTATACGTGGAAATATATAACTTTACTGAGAAAAGTTCCATCGTAAGAGCTTAATACTAGTGACAAAAACCTAAACAACAAAATGAAGCAAAGCAAAACCTCATCTAACCTCACCCTTCCACATGTAAAACAATCAGAGACATAAGGCAGAGATAGAATTTTACTAAAATTTGGAAGCTCTAATTTTGAGTTTGAGACTATATAAGAAATATTTGATTTTCCACCAAAATACGCAATATGTTGAAAAAAAGAACTTTTATGAATAATTTTATATTCATTAAGAAAGACTTGGGGCTTAAGAAATAATCTAGAGACAGTAATAATTGTTTTCTACATACCTGTTTTTATAATTTAGATTGCTTAATTTTTAATAAGTTATCATTTTTTATATAAGACAGTGCAAAAGCAGTTACTAAAGTAACATGTAGTTATTTTAATAGAAAGGAGGCATTGTAAGTTGGTAAGAAGCCACCACCATTTTTGGTAAGTGAAAATTATTTGTTTGCAGATAGTAAAATGCACACATCAGACACCCTTAAGGTAATCCAAACAAATATAAGAAAAGCTTAGTTAGGCTTCAACTTTTCAATCATCTGAAACGAGAGTATTTATATAACATACAAGAATTACATCAAGATAAATGTTCTTATCACATCATTGTTATTAAATCAACATGTTCTGTGAACAAGATACTTCTTCTCTTTGGGTCTAGTTTCCTTATTGAGAGATCTGGAATAAAACACAGTTTTCAAAATTTTTCAAACATTATCAGAGATAAAAAGTATCCCAATATATAAAACAGAAAAAATCACCAAGTTACTATAACTGAAGTCAAGAGCCCTGTACAATTCAGAACCCGTTATCTCAGGTTCCCTTACCTGAGATAAGGAATCGCTTAGTCATCCTTGTTCATAAGAAATCTCTCAGAACCAAACGTAATGAGGAATATTACTGAATATCTTGATTAGATGGTTTTTAGTGTTCTACCCAGTTCTAAGATGTTATATTTTTAATTCTAAGAAAAAGCTGGAGGTGGGGGAAAATGCAGAAATGTTGGCCAAAGAGGACAATCTTTCTATAAGACGAGTAAGTTCTGAGGGTCTAATATAAAGCATGGTAACTATAGCTAACAATGTGTGTGTGCTCAGTCATTCAGTTGTGTCCAATTCTGTGTGACCCCATGGACTGTAGCCCCCCAGGCTCCTCTGTCCATGGGATTCTCCAGGCAAGAATACTGGAATGGGTTGCCATTTTCTTCTTCAGTGGGATCTTCCAGACTGCACAGTATACCTGAAATTTTCTGAGAACAGATCTTAAGCATTCTCACCAAAAAGAAGAAAGATGGCCATATGAGGTGATGAAAGTGTTAATTTACTTGATTGCAGTAATAATTTCACAATGTATATATATATATATATATGTGTGTGTGTGTGTGTGTGTGTATATCAAATAATCACATTGTATACTTTAGCTATATACAATTTTATGTCAA
>NW_011494835.1:3398878-3402555 GCF_000754665.1 Bison bison bison
TTACAATATATATATATATATGTGTGTGTGTGTGTGTGTGTATATCAAATAATCACATTGTATACTTTAGCTATATACAATTTTATGTCAATCATACCTCAATAAAGGTAGGGGAAAACAAATTATACTTAGTCTGTAATATTTGTTTAATGCTGAGAACAATTTAATATTACTACTAAATAAGACGGGGCATCTCAGGCGGTGCTAGTGGTAAAGAACCTGCCTGCCAATGCATGAGACATAAGAAGAGATGTGGATGTGGTTTGATCCCTGTGTCAGGAAGATCCCCTGGAGGAGGGCATGGCAACCCACTTCAGTATTCTTGACTGGAGAATCCTATGGACAGAGGAGCCTGGTGGGCTACAATCCATAGGGTCACAAAGAGTCAGACATGACTAAAGCGACTTGGCACACACGCATACTAAATAAAATATCAAAACTAAGGCAATTTAAAATCTTACTCTTTAAAATTAGATCATAACTAGAGATTCATGTCTGGTGCACTGGAGGTTTGAATCAGTGTGAGCTTTACTCTTTCCATCCTTCATACTATCCAAAGGCAGCAGAGCCCTGTTAGTATCCACATAGAGAAAAAAAACACACATACAAAAAACTTAAAAGTTTGAATGTTATTATATTAGAGCTGCAATTCAAATGGGCTTTGGAAAACACTGTTGTCCAATGAGTAATTGAAATCTAGTGAATATTACTTTTAAATTCAAATCGATTGAAATTTATTTATTTTTGATAATTCCCATATAGTGTTCAGCACTGTATTTGAGTGCTCCGATTTTCCTGTAAGCATACTCTATAAAATAAAAAAGGTTTTTCTATTCTACTGACAAGAACAAACTTTTCTATTTTTTGTTTTGATTCTGTAAGACACGGATCCATCCTTTGAAGGTAAGGTTTCTTCCGTGCCAGTACTTAGGTCAGTGCACAGATGGCCCTGAGGGAGATTTTCCTTATACGACATGAATTAGGTTGTTGGTTTTGACAGTCAGGAAAGGCCCTCTTGAGCATCACTAGAGACAAGTTACAAGAAATCAAAAACTTTCTCAATTTCATTCAGGCTCCATAAAACACTGCTACTGCTACTGCTAAGTCACTTCAGTCGTGTCCGACTCTGTGTGACCCCATAGACAGCAGCCCACCAGGCTCCCCCGTCCCTGGGATTCTCCAGGCAAGAACACTGAAGTGGGTTGCCATTTCCTTCTTCAATGCATGAAAGTGTAAAGTGAAAGTGAAGTCGCTCAGTCATGTCCGACCCTCAGCGATCCCATGGACTGCAGCCTTCCAGGCTTCTCCGTCCATGGGATTTTCCAGGCAAGAGTACTGGAGTGGGGTGCCATTGCCTTCTCCACCATAAAACACTAGATTATATATATATTTGTTAATTAACTGTTACCTTACTCTCCTCTGATTTCAAGATTGAAGCTTCTGGCTTCTCCAGAGTATCCTGTCATGCATTCACTTGGAGAGTGGATAGCCATCCATTAGGTTATCTAACTGCTCCAGCACTAAGTACTAGGAACTTACCCTCCAAACTCCCCAACTCATAGCAGGGTTTATCCCAGTGCTGACTGTCTGTGTGTTAGACATGTACTACATGCAGTAAAGAATCCGCTTGCCAATGAAGGAGATGCAAGAGATTCAGGTTTGATCCATGGGTCAGAAAGATCCCCTGAAGTAGCAAATGGCAGCCCACTCCAGTAATCTTGCCTGGAAAATTCCATGGACAGAGGATCCTGGCGTGCTATACAGTCCATGGGGTCTCAAAGAGTTGGACACGACTGAGCGACTAAGTACAGCACTGCAGCACGTCATAAGTAACTATGTCTGTTACTTATTATTTTTTGGCTTGATCAAATTGTGAGAGACATTCCTTCTTAATAAAATAAGCGTCTAATCTCAGACATTAATTTCTACTATATTTTATAAATTAATGATAGATTTAATGTTATAGGATACTTTTGTTTCATTGGATATTTCAGTGCTGTGCCAAATCCTTGTTAGCTCTTATTCTAACCTTGTTCACTTGAGAATAATTATTACTGACATCAGTAGGTCTTGAAATTTCTTAAGTTATAGACTTTAAGTGAAGAACCTGCTCAACATTCTAGGATAAACTAAATAGGAAAATAATCTGAAAATGAATAGATATATATATATGTTTAACTGAATCACTTTGCTGTCACCTGAAACTAACACAACATTGTTAATCAACTACACTCCCATATAAAATAAAAAAAAATTTTAAAGAGTCATAAATAATTAAATTTTTAAAAACCTGATGAAAGCTTTGGAATTTTTTCTCATACTCCATCAGCTTTTACACAGAAATCTGAAGTTCATCCAAGGTCTCAGGTAAAGAACTTGAGGTGGCTGCTTAAGGAAGTGTTTTTCCTTCTTGCTAAGAATCAATTGAAACTCCAAATGTTCACTCTATGTCAAAAAGGAACTGGGGTGACAAAGGCAGTGTTTGTATTAATCTCAAAAAAAAAAAAAAAAAAGCAACAGTGGGTATGTTTTCAATCTGAAAAGATGAGGTCATTTTTCAGTGAGTGGAAAGAGTAAACTGCATTGGGAGCAAAGCAAGAAGCAGCCAGAAAAATCCCCAAAGCTACTTGAGGTCAAGCCTGTGCTGTCTGCAGAAGAAATAACAAAAACTTCTAACCAGACATTGTGGAAGTCAGGGAAAATTGTATTTATTTACTGATTTCTGGCCAGGAAGTAGATCAGAGCATACTATCATCATATATAGTATTATACATAGTATTTTCAGCAAATCACTTAAATAAATATATGTGAGGGGGAAAAGGGCTTCCCTCATAGCTCAGTTGGTTAATATTCCACCTGTAATGCAGGAGACCCTGGTACGATTCCTGGGTCAATAAGATCCACTGGAGAAGGGAAAGGCTACCCACTCCAGTATTCTGGTCTGGAGAATTCCATGGACTATAGTCCATGGGGTTGCAAAGAGTCAGATTCAACTGAGTGAATTTCAGGCTTTCAGAGGAAAAAAGGAGACTATGAGGGAGAAAAATAAAAATACCACTAGTATCTATGCTCTAAATTTCCTGTTCTGAACTTTCCTGTGTTTTCTTGGTTCTCTTCAATGAACACAACCTTTAAAAAAAAAAAAATATATATATATATATATATTGTGTTTCTGGTTAGAAAGCGGGTACACATCCAGAAGTCAAGAGTTTAGGTACGAAGCTGACAGAAAGACGGCATGTAGCTTCAGGAGCCATTACAGGTACCAAAATAAAGCAAGAACTGACTCAATTCATTAACAATGGAAATGATTGTGTTTAAATCCCAATGAATGGAGCTCATGAAATGGTTAATCAGACCCCAACTCTTTGTGGTTGTGGTACAGTGCTCAGAGTGGGAGACAGAGATTGATACGCCACTGATCAAATGGTTCATATTCAAAGTGATTTGTTTTCTGCACTAAGATAACAGAAGTCAAAATTCTTGAGAACCTCCCAATATGCCAAGGACTGCTCTGAGCATCTTGTATGAGATTTATGATTTAATTCTTTTGGAAAATTCTTAAAGAGATGGGAATACCAGACCACCTGACCTGCCTCCTGAGAAATCTGTATGCAAGTCAAGAAACAACAGTTAGAACTGGACGTGGAACAACAGACTGGTTCCAAATTGGGAAA
>NW_011494835.1:3402655-3405743 GCF_000754665.1 Bison bison bison
CAAGACTGTTGGGAGAAATATCAATAACCTCAGATATATAGATGACACCACCCTTATGGCAGAAAGTGAGAAAGAACTAAAGAGCCTCTTGATGAAAGTGAAAAAAGAGAGTGAAAAAGTTGGCTTAAAACTCAACATTTAGAAAACTAAGATCATGGTTTCTGGTCCCATCACTTCATGACAAATAGCTGGAGAAACAGTGGAAACAGTGACAGACTTTATTTGGGGGGGCTCCACAATCACTGCAGATGGTGAGTGCAACCATAAAATTAAAAGATGCTTGCTCTTTGGAAGAAAAGCTATGACCAACCTAGACAGCATATCAAAAATCAGAGACATTACTTTGCCAACAAAGGTCCATCTTGTCAAAACTATGATTTTTCCAGTAGTCATGTATGGATGTGAGATTTGGACTATAAAGAAAGCTGAGTACTGAAGAATTGATGTTCTTGAACTGTGGTGTTGGAGAAGACTCTTGAGAGTCCCTTGGACTGCAAGGAGATCCAACCAGTCCACCCTAAAGGAGATCATTCCTGGGTGTTCATTGGAAGGAGTGATGCTGAAGCTGAAACTCCAATACTTTGGCCACCTGATGGTGAAGAATTGACTCATTTGAAAAGACCCTGATGCTGGGAAAGATTGAAGGCAGGAGGAGAAGGGGACGACAGAGGATGAGATGGTTGGTGGCATCACTGACTCAATGGACATGAGTTTGAGTAAACTCTGGGAGTTGGTGATGTACAGGGAAGCCTGGCGTGCTGCAGTCCATAAGGTTGCAGAGTCAGACATGACTGAGTGACTGAACTGAACTGACTGAACTGAATACACTCTGTGAGGTAGGAAATTATTATTATGTCCATTTCACAGATGAAGATTCAGAGGTAATGTGCCCAGAAGAATTGATGCTTTCGAGTTGTGGTGTAATAGAAGACTCTTGAGAGTTTCTTGGATTGCAGGAGATCAAACCAGTGAATCCTAAAGGAAATCAACCCTCAATATTCACTGGAAGGACTGAAGCTCTAATACTTTGGCCATCTGATGCAAACAGTCAACTCACTGGAAAACAGCCTGATGCTGGGAAAGATTGAAGGCAAAAGGAAAAGGGGACAGTAGAGGAGGAGATGGTTAGATAGAATAATTGACTTGATGGACATGAATTTGAGCTCTGGGAGATAGTGGAGGACAGAGAGCCTGGCGTGCTGCAGTCCATGGCGTCACAGAGTCGGACATGACTTGGCAACTGAACAACAGCAACAACATCACAAAGTTATATTCCAGTCCTGTTTTACTCTAATATGCTGCCTCTCTATTTCTAAATGTTAAGGATTTATTGCATGAAGACTGCTGCCCCTTCTCAACTTAAGAATGATGAGACACCACTGGCGAGCCAGAAGATCATGACAGAAAAGATAGAGTGATGCTAGGGCAGAGACATTAATCACTGCATGCTGGCATTTGAGCTTTTCTAACAATGGTAAATTTCACTTTTATGTTCTGGACTGTGTAAAGCAGATGCACTGATTTATTTTAATTGTCTAATTAGTCTTTTATTTTCATTTTGTGCTATGCCCAAACAAATAATAACATGAACTGGAAATCTGTGATACTGAAAAACCACATCTTTTAATTGTCTTTAAAAAAATGATTTACTAAGGAGATATATTTACAATGACAGTATTTAATTTTCTTGCTTTGTCCCTATCTAGACTTCCTGTCTGGTTTATGTTAGTGCTATATGGTCAGAGATCAGGATCAAAGATTCAAAGCAAAGCAGGAATGCCAGGTCCTGGCATTGAAGATGATTAAAAATTGGAATTGTCATTAGTTGGGGATCAAAAAGCAGCTAGTAAGAAGTTCGGTTCAGTTCAGTTGCTCAGTCGTGTCCAACTCTTTGCGACGACAAAGAAACTTCAGGATTAATGGAGAGAACAAATAGAAACAAAAGTCAAGGTCAGGTTAATAGTTATGAAACCAATTAGAGTAAATAGCACGTGTAGCCTGAGATACAAGAAGATCTATATTCAAGTGACTTCTGTTTCAGAACTATCAAAACAGTGAGATATTACAAAGGCCATCCCACGGCCCATGAATAAAAGTGAGTGAGCCCAGAAAGGTGTTAAGTGGTATGTAGTCTTGCTTTGGGAGAGTGTGTAAGCAAGGTAAAGAAGATTCTATTTATAATAATTCTTATTGGCACAGTGGAGAAGGAAATGGCAATCGACTCCAGTATCCTTGCCTGGAAAATCTCATGGACAGAGGAGCCTGGTGGTCTGCAGTCCATGGAGTCACAAAGAGTCGGGCATGACTGAGCAACTAACACTTACACTATTGGCACAGTTAGCAAGGTATCAAGAAAAAGTGTGCAACTATTTATCTGCTTACATATAAAACTCTATGCAGAGTCAAGATAATCTTATTAGGCTTTCAAAAGTATTATACCATAAATAATAAACAATACTTGACTTGGTTTGGGCACAATTTTGGTTATATAAAGTAAATTTACAATGTAATGTCAAATTATGTAATCACTTGCAAACTTTAATTTCTCTTTCCAATATATGTGGCCATGATTACTATCTCTCAAAAAATTAATGAAAAACAATCTTTCTAAGACAGTGAAAAAAGAAGAGGATTCAGTTTGTGCTACAAGGTCTGGTAGCACAGACCTGGTAGAAAAAAAACTATTTTTCTTAAATATTTGAAGAAGCAGATCAAAGTCTTCTTAAAGAAACTAGACGATTGTTGGAGATTTGTTCAAGTTATCTTTTTCTATGAAACAAACCACCTCAATCTTAGTGGCATAAAAAACCCCACCATTTATAGTGCTCAGAGATACTATGAGTCATGCTTTGAACAGAGCAAAGCCTAGATGGCTTGTCTCTGGTCCATGTCTGAGACTTCAGCTGAAAAGACTTCAAGACCAGAATGACTTAACAGCTGGGAGCTTTTAGATCTAAGGACTTTTTCACTAATGTGTCTTGTGATTGAGACTCGCTCTCAAATGGACTCCTGCACATGGCCCCTTCAAGCACATTCAGCTGCTTGAATGTGTGTGTGCTAAGTCGTTTCAGTGAGTCCGACTCTTTGC
>NW_011494835.1:3406365-3407353 GCF_000754665.1 Bison bison bison
CTGAGCTTAAGAAATGGCCTGCTTTCTGTGAAAAGGCTATTGAAAGGTGAAAGCATAATGGAAAAATTCCAGTAACACTACCATCTATGATTAAGGTTTTTTTTTGTTTTGTTTTGTTTTTTTTGTTTTTTAATTTAATTTTATTTTTAAACTTTACATAATTGTATTAGTTTTGCCAAATATCAATTTTGTCTCAAGACGTAGGTCTATTCATACTAATTTCAGAAAAACTGAAAAAATTGTGAACAAACTGGTTCAGAAGATACTTAAAATGGTGAAAAAGAAGTCACATAAATTTAAAAATACTTAAAACACATATTGAATTGGTTGATATTGAAGCTACTATCAGGAGGAAAACTGCTAAAAAAGATATTCATACTGATTTTAGTCAACTGTAATCAGTATTTTTTCATCCATTTAATCATTAAACAATGAACCCTAAACTTCTAAATTTTATTTAATCTAGGTATGAATGTTTTTGGTATTACTTTTCTTCAATTATGTAAATTTAATTTCTTTTGAGTAACTTCAAGTAATAGCTAACAGCCATGAGCATTCATATTCCAATGGAAGTCAGAAATTGACATAAATTTAAATTAACTATAATTATACTGTAAAATACTTACATTTTGAAATTTTTCCTTTTAAAATTAGTTGTAAGTTAATATTCACACCTCTGAATCAAGCTCCACATGATTCTCACTGTGCCCCTCAAGTGCAGTAATCCTGAAATGCAAAACCTTGTTCAAGGTAGCAGGTTCCTCCTTTAAAACAGAACCATCAAAAGATGCCTCAGTGACACCCTTGCCAGTGGCTGTTTCCTGGAAGACAACAGCATTATTGCATCATCAATCTGAGCTCCACCTGAACCTATAAGATGAATGTTGTTGTTGTTGCCAAAGGTTTTTTTTTTTTTTTTAATAGGAGCATCAGTTCAGTTGAGTTCAGTTGCTCAGTCGTGTCCGACTCTTTGCGACCCCATGAATTG
>NW_011494835.1:3408881-3409897 GCF_000754665.1 Bison bison bison
TATTAATCTTTGCCCTGCTTCATTCCGTATTCCAAGGCCAAATTTGCCTGTTACTCCAGGTGTTTCTTGACTTCCTACTTTTGCATTCCAGTCCCCTATAATGAAAAGGACATCTTTTTGGGGTGTTAATTCTAAAAGGTCTTGTAGGTCTTCATAGAATCGTTCAACTTCAGCTTCTTCAGTGTTACTGGTTGAGGAATAGGCTTGGATTACTGTGATATTGAATGGTTTGCCTTGGAAACGAACAGAGATTGATTAATAATGATTTGTTAGTTTCAAGTTACAGCAAAGTCATTCAGTTATTCATATACATGTTATCTATTCTTTTTCAAATTCTTTTCCCATTCAGGTTATTACAGAATACTGAGCAGCATTCCCTGTGCTATACACTGGGTCCTTGTTGGTTATCTGCTTTAAATAGAGCAAGATGTACATGTCAATCCTAAAACTTCAATCTATTCCTTACCCCAGTCTTTCTCCCTGATAGCCATATTTTTAAGTGAAGTATAGGCAAACTGAAAAACAGAACATACACAAGCCAACAAAGTTATCTTAGAATCAATTATTGAGAAGAAGCTTGTAAGTTTTATACAAGTGATAACTAAGGACAGGGAGTTCAGTTCAGTTCAGTTCAGGCGCTCAGTCATATCTGACTCTTTGCGACCCCATGAATCACAGCGCGCCAGGCCTTCCTGTCCATCACCAACTCCTGGAGTTCACTCAGACTCACGTCCATCGAGTCAGTGATGCCATCCAGCCATCTCATTCTCTATCATCCCATTCTCCTCCTGCCCCCCAATCCCTCCCAGCATCAGAGTCTTTTCCAAAGAATCAACTCTTTGCATGAGGTGGCCAAAGTATTGGAGTTTCAGCTTTAGCATCATTCATTCCAAAGAAATCCCAGGGCTCATCTCCTTTAGAATGGACTGGTTGGATCTCCTTGCAGTCCAAGGGACTCTCAAGAGTCTTCCCCAACACCACAGTTCAAAAGCATCAATTCTTCGGCTCTCAGCCTT
>NW_011494835.1:3409997-3410428 GCF_000754665.1 Bison bison bison
ATCTCTTCTTGCTATTCTTTGGAACTCTGCATTCAGATGCTTACATCTTTCCTTTTCTCCTTTGCTTTTCACTTCTCTTCTCTTCACAGCTATTTGTAAGGCCTCCCCAGAGAGCCATTTTGCTTCTTTGCATTTCTTTTCCATGGGGATGGTCTTGATCCCTGTCTCCTGTACAGTGTCAAGAACCTCATTCCATAGTTCATCAGGCACTCTATCTATCACATCTAGGCCCTTAAATCTATTTCTCACTTCCACTGTATAATCATAAGGGATTTGATTTAGGTCATACCTGAATGGTGTAGTGGTTTTCCCTACTTTCTTCAATTACAGTCTGAATTTGGCAATAAGGAGTTCATGATCTGATCCACAGTCAGCTCCTGGTCTTGTTTTTGTTGACTGTACAGAGCTTCTCCATCTTTGGCTGCAAAGAA
>NW_011494835.1:3411285-3411844 GCF_000754665.1 Bison bison bison
TTCTAAAACCAGCCTGAACATCAGGAAGTTCACAGTTCACACAGGCTGAAGCCTGGCTTGGAGAATTTTGAGCATTATTTTACTAGCGTGTGAGATGAGTGCAATTGTGTGGTAGTTGAGTATTCTTTGGCATTGCCTTTCTTTGGGATTGGAATGAAAACTGACCTTTTCCAGTCCTGTGTCAGGAAGACTAGTACCCAAATTCATAAACTATGTGAAATAAAACCTAAGATCATGTGTTTATATTCCCAAAAGATAAGGTATGGGTGTTTTAAAAGAATTCATGTAATAAACTTCTTTTATAGATTTGACACTCAGATAGTCAATTTAATGAAGTCATTAAATAGATTATTTAGCTCATAAACTAACCAGTCGTTCAGGACAAAACTTTTTATATAATATGCTATAATATTCATGGTTAAAATGTCAATTAAATTGCTCTAATGTGTCTGTTCATAAATCATGGTTGAATGGTTTTAGATACTAATGATGCCATTCCTGGGATTAGAATCTAGTGTGCTCTACAGTTTTATCATGTTGCACTGCAAATTATAAACAG
>NW_011494835.1:3411944-3415325 GCF_000754665.1 Bison bison bison
AATTATAAACAGAAATTTTTATCAGGTTTTCTGTTTTTTACTTCCACTAAAGCCGTCATATCAGCACTTTCCTACTTACTAATCTGTCATGTGAAATGTTAAAATGTCCTCTCATAATAGATATTTTCACATAATAGATTCTTCTCCAAACACAGTTATCCATACGGTGCTTCAGACTAGGGTGCTAGAATCAGAATTGAATTTAAGTTCATCCCACTTAGACACTGTTTGGTCCTGGTATACTATTTATTAATAAACTCTCTGTACTTCTATTTTCCTAAAAGTAAAACAAGGAAGTGCCTAACTTATAGTGTTATACTGAAAATGATATGCAAATAAATATATACATAAATAGGGACAAAGACAGAGAGAGATAATGAAACACTTCCATAACATTAAAAGCTCTCAATAAACTGTTTTAAAGCCCAATTCCTTTCATATTTACTAACTTGACTTTGACTTTTGTCTGTTTTTTCCCCTCCATTTATCCTGACTGATGATTTCTGATGGTTATAACATTTATCTGAAGATATAATTTATTTTCCAGTTCAAGACAAGTGTATGAGAAAATTTAATAACCTTTTTGATTTAGTTTACTAAGCTAATATTACAGCTTCTCTGATTAATGTTTTAAGAAGTTTTAAAATTCTTTTCAGGAGAAGAAATTTCTCAATCCACAGATATATCTGTCTCCTGTTAAATTAAGATTCTCTTTTGCTCCAACTCATCTCTTCTCAATATGACTTCTATATTATTGGCCAATTTCATTTTTTTAAAGTAAAAATGCATAGCAGGGAAATAAAGAGTGTGTAGAAGTAAGAAGGAAAATATAATAAATCTGACTGCTACAGCTATTACAATTAATTGCAAATAAATGAAAGCAAGGGTAAAAGAATGTAAATGTGTCAACCATTTCTCAATAAACATATTTTTTGGTGACTCATACATATTGTATAGATTAAATACAGACCACATTCAGGGAGTAATAAATCTTGTTAGGAGAACAGAAAAAGTTGGTGTTGTAGACAGGACATCTAGTATTGCTCACCGAAGGATATTCACTGTAATACTCAAATTCCTATCTGCACATACCATCTGCATGTGCAGGTAGGTATGTGTTTCTGTATGTGTGTGTGTGCAATACTAATACACATAGAAGTTACCTCACAGCCCTATAAATATTAAAAAATGAATACACTGAGAATGAGTGTAAATTCACACATTAATAACATCATCTCAACTAACCATAATAGCAATCACCATTTATTGTATAAAATGAGATGATATTTTGAGCTTACATGCATTCTCTATCACTTTACCGTCTCCATGGGGTGGGCAACATAAGAACTTTGAGGCTTACACAGTGCCAAATCTGTGCTTCCTGTGCTTGAGAATCTGGTTTTTCTTTTTGGGGGGAACTTTTCAGCCATAATTTCATCACTTACATTTTCTACCCTTTCTCTCTTCCTTCTCCTTCTGAGACTCTGCCCGTAATGTAAATATTAGCATGTTTGATGTCTTACAGGTCCTTTAAAGTGGCCTCAGTTTCTAAAATTTGTTTTCCTTTTTGCTGTTTTCATTGGGCAATTTCCATTATTTTATGTTCCAGATCACTTATGTGTTCTTCTATATCACCTAGTCTGCTGTTAATTCCTTCTAGTACATTTTTCTTTTCAGTTATTGCATTCTTCGCTCTGACTGATTCTTCCTTATATTTTCTAGTTTTTGTTAAAAATTCTGATTGCTTTCATCTATTCTTTCCCCAAGTTCAGTTAGGATTCTTATTACTAATGTTTTGAACGCTTCATCTGGTAAATTATTTATTTCTGTTTCATCAGTTGATTTTTCAGGGTTTTTGTTTTCCTGTTCTTTCATTTGAAACATTGTTCTGTCTTCTCATTTTGTGTGAAACAGTTACCTATCCCTGTCTTCAAGCTATGTTCTTGTTTGGGAGTGTCCCTATGCAATCTAAGAGAAGCAGGATGTCAAGAAACACCTGGAGTAACAGGCAAATTTGGCCTTGGAGTACAGACTGAAGCAGGGCAAAGGCTAACAGAGTTTTGCCAAGAGAACACACTGGTCATAGGAAACACCCCCTTTCAACAATACAAGAGAAGACTCTACACATGGACATCACCAGATGGTCAACACAGAAATCAGATTGACTATAGTCTTTGCATCCAAAGATGGAGAAGCTCTATACAGTCAGCAAAAACAAGAATAGGAGCCGACTGTGGCTCAGATCATGAACTCCTTATTGCCAAATTCAGACTTAAATTGAAGAAAGTAGGGAAAACCACTAGACCATTCAGGTATGACCTAAATCAGATCCCTTATGATTATACAGTGGAAGTGAGAAATAGATTTAAGGGACTAGATCTGACAGATAAAGTGCCTGATGAACTATGGATGGAGGTTCGTGACATTGTACAGGAGACAGGGATCAAGACCATCCCCATGGAAAAGAAATGCAAAAAAAGCAAAATGGCTGTCTGAGGAGGCCTTACAAATAGCTATGAAAAGAAGAGAAGTGGAAAGCAAAGGAGAAAAGGAAAGATATAAGCATCTTGAATACAAAGTTCCAAAGACTAGCAAGGAGAGATAAGAAAGCCTTACTCAGTGATCAATGCAAATAGAGGAAAACAACAGAATGGGAAAGACCAGAGATCTCTTCAAGAAAATGAGAGATACCAAGGGAACATTTCATGCAAAGATGGGCTCAATAAAGGACAGAGATGGTATGGACCTAACAGAAGCAGAAGATATTAAGAAGAGGTGGCAAGAATACACATAAGAACTGTATAAAAAAGATCTTCACGACCCAGATAATCACAATGGTGTGATCACTGACCTAGAGCCAGACATCCTGGAATGTGAAGTCAAGTGGGCCTTAGGAAGCATCACTATGAAGAAAGCTAGTGGAGGTGATGGAATTCCACTTCAGCTATTTCAAATCCTGAAAGATGATGCTGTGAAACTGCTGCACTCAATGTACCAGAAAATTTGGAAAACTCAGCAGTGACCACAGGACTGGAAAAGGTCAGTTTTCATTCCAATCCCAAAGAAAGGCAATGCCAAAGAAGGCTCAAACTACTGCACAATTGCACTCATCTCACACGCTAGTAAAGTAATGCTCAAAATTCTCCAAGCCAGACTTCAGCAATACATGAACCGTGAACTTCGTGATGTTCAAGCTGGTTTTAGAAAAGGCAGAGGAACCAGAGATCAAGTTGCCAACATCCTCTGGATAATGGAAAAAGCAAGAGAGTTCCAGAAAAACATCTATTTCTGCTATATTGACTATGCCAAAGACTTTGACTGTGTGGATCACAATAAACTGTGGAAAATTCTGAAAGAGATGGGAATACCAGACCATCTGAC
>NW_011494835.1:3415512-3415976 GCF_000754665.1 Bison bison bison
AAGAAGCACAAACTGGAATCAGGATTGCCGGGAGAAATATCAATCACCTCAGATATGCAGATGACACCACCCTTATGGCAGAAAGTGAAGAGGAACTCAAAAGCCTCTTGATGAAAGTGAAAGTGGAGAGTGAAAAAGTTGGCTTAAAGCTCAACATTCAGAAAACTAAGATCATGGCATCTGGACCCATCACTTCATGGGAAATAGATGGGGAAACAGTGAAAACAGTGTCAGACTTTATTTTTTTGGGCTCCAAAATCATTGCAGATGGTGATTGCAACCATACAATTAAAAGGCACTTACTCCTTAGAAGGATGGTTATGACCAACCTAGATATTAAAAAGCAGAGTTATTACTTTGCCAACAAAGGTCCATCTAGTCAAGGCTATGGTTTTTCCAGTGGTCATGTATGGATGTGAGAATTGGACTGTGAAGAAAGCTGAGCACCAAAGAATTGATGCTTT
>NW_011494835.1:3416076-3427027 GCF_000754665.1 Bison bison bison
TCATTGGAAGGAGTGATGCTAAAGCTGAAACTCCAATACTTTGGCCACCTCATGTGAAGAGTTGACTCAATGGAAAAGACCCTGATGCTGGGAGGGATTGGGTGCAGGAGAAGGGGACGACAGAGTATGAGATGGCTGGATGGCATCAATGACTCAATGGACATGAGTTTGAGTGAACTCCGGGAGTTGGTGATGGACAGGGAGGCCTGGTGTGCTGCGGTTCATGGGGTCACAAAGAGTCGGACACGACTGAGCGACTGAGCTGAACTGAACTGAACTATGCAGTCCACATGGACCCAGTGGCTTTATTTGTAGGGCTGGATCTAAAGTGAGCTCGGTTCATGTCTCCATTCAGGTATACTGGCAGGTGTCACTTTGATGGGAGATGGAATTGGAGATGAAAGAACTTGTGGCCAGAGCCAGGTGTGAGCTAGGGCTTCCCCTCTGCTCAGTGGTTGTTACCACATGGTTGAGGGTGGTGTCTGGTCCCATGGTGCTCTAGCAGAAGTCCTGAGCATCTGGTCTGACCTGGTTTTTTTTCTCTAAGTGTGCACTCTCCCTCCTCCCAGCAGTGCCTTTACCCTGGAGGAGAGCAGTGCTGGAGCCAGAGGGCCCAGAGTGGGCACTGCAAGCCAGTCAGGACACCAGGCAGTTCCTCCTCTGATCATTCCAGTAATGTCCACCCTTGCCCATTCAGATACAGTGCTGCATTTCAAGCCAACTCAGTCTCCCCACCACTACATACTCTCCTTGGGACTGCCAGCCTTTACACTAGTGGGTATCTGTGCTGAGAACGAGAAGCTGGAGCACTGAGGGAAACTGACCAGAACCCTGGGCAATTTCAATCTGCTTTACTCATCTTATTCCAGGGAGTAAGTGTGTGCATGTGCTTTTCACAAGCAGAGTCTTCATTTTCTTACAGACTTCCTGTAACTCTGACTGTTTTCATCTTGCCAGTACCAGACCCCAGGGCTGGGATGCCGGATGTGTGCCAGAACCCGTCACTCCCCAGGGAGGAGCTCCACGGCCATGGTATTTCCCTCCTCTACTGTGTCCCCTGCTAGGGGTGTGTGTCTCAACCTGATAGCTTCTCTTTTCTTCCTTCTCAACTTCGTGTGGATCTTTCTTCATAGCCTTGGATGTAGAGGCACCTTCCCACCGAGTCTCCAGTTTGTTTTCATGAGAGTTGCTTCACGCGTAGATGTATCAGTATTATTGATGTGTTCATGAGGGCAGGTGAACTCAGCTTCCTCCTACTCCACCACGTTGATCCCTTCCCCCTTCTTTTTTGTGTGTTAACTAAAGCTTTGTCTTCAGCATTTCTAGAGCTGATATTTTGTTTTGTTTTTAAAAAATAGCAAAATTCAACTGAGTAAATTTGAAGATCTAACTGGCTTTATCAAATGACTCATGCATTGGGCACCATCCTATCTAGTAAGTAGAAAGATGCTCTGAGAAGTTGTACAAAATAGAGGATTTTTATAGAAAAAATATGAGACAAGGAACTTATTACGCAGCCACCCCATAAATAAAGGGAAAGAGAGAATTGTTTCTGGCCAGGCCATCATCTTTTGGAGGAAGAGAAGAGAATGGCAAGGATATTCCCTCTTCTTCCTTTTGGAGCTGGAGAGGCCCTATGTGACAGGTTGTCTCACTGATGCTGAACAGATAATTCCAGATTAGCCACTTAAAATTACATTTCTGGAAATTTTTAAATTGCATTTAAATCTAAGTTTGTCAAGAAGAAGGGGATATATGTATCCTTATGGCTGACTTGCATTGTTGTATGGCAGAAACCAATATAACACTGTAAAGCAATTATCCTCCAATTATTAATTAAGAAAAAAAAAAGGCCAAAGGACCAAGAGATCCAACTATCAGATTGATGGTACTGGAATGTCTTTAGCTAAAAAGCAATAATGAGTGACACATAGCAAAAAAAAAAAAAAAAATTCAAGTTTGGTATTTGGGATTTAGCACAAGTGATGCCATTTTGGACCTGTGGATTTTCCCTTTAACGGTTTCAATATTAGACATTTTTTGGTAATGATATTAGATAAAAGTTGAATGTTATCAACTTTCCTTATACTACATTATCAGAAAATTTAATTAAGAAATTCATACTTACAGTTAATTTCCTTCAAAAATTAAGTTGGGGGGAATGATTCCTTGGAAAACCAAGTCCTAAAATCTTTTTATATCTTTCTATATTTTTTAAATGTAACTTGAAAATATATTAGCATGAATTTTAGCCTTTTTAAGAAATGAGATAATGTAATCCTTGATTTTACTTATCTAAAATATGTCCAATTACAGCAATAAATTATAATATATTCTCTTCACTAACCTCATAAGCATTAAGAAAGTTGAAAAGATGCCCAAAATTGAGTTACTTGTGTTAAGCCCCACCATGACTTAATACATAAGGTAACTGCAGTTTCAGCCTCTGCCAAGAGTGGATATGCTGTTGTTTAGGTGCTAGGACATGTCCAACTCTTTGCAACCCCATGGACTGTAGCCCATCAGGCTCCTCTGTCCATGGGATTTTCCAGGCAAGAATATTGGAGTGGGTTGCCACTTCCTTCTCCAGGGATCTTCCTTGCAACCCATGGATTGAACCCACGTCTCCTGCTTGGCAGGCAGATTCTTTACCACTGTGCCACCTGGGAAGCCAAGAGTGGAATTTTAAACCAATTGGTCTAGAATTTCCTGATCAGCATTAGTGAACTAATCTACCTGATAAACCCCCCTGCCTTCCCTGAAGGAAAGGTGGCCTTGCCTGAAATAATCCACACTTATAATTTCTTTGCCCCACTTTTCTGCCTATAACGCCTTTCATTCTCCAAAGCTCCTGGGAGTGCCTTTCTACCTGTAGATGGGATGCTGCCTGATTCATGAATTGTTGAATAAAACAATTTAGATCCTCAAACTTAGCTGCATTTTGTTTTGTAACAGGAAAGACAATGGCTTTGCTCCGCTTTTTAATTTCTCACTCAGTAAGATAAATGATAATACTATAAACCAGAAGGAAGGACTTTGAGGAAATGAGATTATTCGCTCCCTTTTGGGATGGCTTTCCAATTCATCAACTCTAGCTTCTACCTTCTTAGCTCCTGGCATGGGTTCACCCACATTCAACTACTTTATTCTGACTCGCAGTGTCAGGTGGTGCTGGTAGATGTGTGATTATCGGCTCCTTTCCTCTAGGACAGCACAATGATGTTACAAAGTATATAACCCTGTTCCTATGCCTTTAAGGACAATCTGTCCTCCTCCTCTACCCAATATTTCCCTTCCAGTTGAAGCCCAGCATTTGTTTACAGGTTGCTTCCTCCCATCTGTGTCAGATGTGTTGGATAGCTCTTTTGCTGCTGGCCTGTGCCTCCTGATCCTTATATCAATATAAGTTGCTATAATCATATATGACCTAATTGATAATTGAAGATTGAAGGTCTGAATACCTCTTCAGAAAAAGCAAAAATTAGAACACAATTTGCAAATGATCAAGTTCTGAAAAAAATAGGTCCAAAAAAAATGATCTATTTCCGGCTCTAAAGATTATATAAGCTTTGAAACAAACAATTTCCCTGAGTCAGCTTCATAAACTAAGGAGATGTGAGATAGCATTTTTTTTTTCAATCCCTTCTTAGTCTTTGTGCCCTTTAGTATTGACCTGAAGTAAACAGATTGCCAGGTATTTCCCTAGCAAAGATGAGCTTATTTGGGATCAACAGAAAATTGCAACTCAAAGTCTTTAATCATTGTGAGCCAACTGCAAGTCCCTCCCAGTGGCAAAGGAAGGAGAACACTTTTATAGAGGGAAAAGGAAGTGTGGAGGGTTCTAGTAAACAGAGTCCATGGCTTTTCATTGGCTGAGACCTTGCCAGGAAAGAAGAGTTATTCTTCTTCCTGGTGGGCTCTACTATCATAGCAGGGCATGACAGCTCCCCTATCTGATCTCCCAACTCTATCTAATTAGAATTTCTGTTTATGAATTTTTTACACTAGGAAGGGAAAACTAGTTTAGTAAGGGAAAACTTCTAATAAAGAAAAACCAATATGCTAGTAAGACATTGCCTCATTAGTAAGACTAGTGAAAATGGAGGTGGGATCAATTTTTTTAAATCTCTTGTGCCTTTAGTGGGACAGGAAGAAAAACAATTCTTGAGTAGAGGATATAGGCACTGAAGTGCAACAAACTTTGCCTCTCCAAAATATGCCTCTTTCCATAAAGATTATCTTGAGCTCATACAGGAAAGAATCTGCCTGCAATGCTGGAGACCTGGGTTCGATCCCTGGGTCAGGAAGATCCCCTGGAGGAGGAAATGGCAACCCACTCCAGTATTCTTGCCTGGAGAATCCCAAGGACAGAAGAGCCTGGGGAGATACAGTCCATGGGGTCACAAAGAGTTGGACGCAGCTAAACGACTAACACTTATTCTTCATATTACTTATTTACTTGTATCTTGAGCTGGATGTTTCTAAGAAACATGAGTGAGTGAAAGTTGCTCAGTCGTGTCCAACTCTTTATGACCCCATGGACTATAGCCTGCCAGGCTCCTCTGTCCGTGGAATTTTCCAGGCCAGGATACTGGGGAGGGAAGCCACTCCCTTGTACAGGGAATCTTCCCAACCCAGGGATTGAACCCAGGTCTCCCACACTGCAGGCAGATTCTTTACCGTCTGAGCTACCAAGGAAGTCCAAGAAATATGAGACATAGGAGAATATCTGAAAACTGAGTAAAGGTTACCCTTTGGTAGGGGACACTTACCTTTATTAGGAACTCTCCATTTGTAAGGGTGTCTTCCTCTCCACTGGAGAAGGAAATGGCAACCCACTCCAATATTCTTCCCTGGGAAATCCCATAGACAGAGGAGCCTGGCAGGTTACATACAGTCCATGGGATTGCAAAGAGTCGGACACGACTGAGTGACTAACACACACTTCCTCTCCATACCAGAAAGAAGACAACTAAGTGAAAAGTGAAAGTGTTAGTCACTCAGTTGTATCCGACTCTTTGGGATCCCATGGACTATAGCCTGCCAGGCTCCTCTGTCCATGGAATTTTCCAGGCAAGAATACTGGAGTGGGTTGCCATTTGCTTTCTCTAGGGCATCTTCCTGACTCAGGGATCAAACCCGGCAGGAGACTGCATTGCTGGCATATTCTTAATCATCTGAGCTACCAAGGAAGCCCAGAAATTCGTAACAGTGGAGACAGCAACTGACTTAAATCTACAAAACAATGTTACCCTTATTTACTGTTCTTTGTCTAATGACCTGCCGTAACTGGCTTACCTCCCTTACCAACATCATTTTGTGTCTTTAGCTAGAGATGATATTTAAGGTGGTGGCTTGGGCCACTTGGTGAGTTACTCGGTTTTCTAAGGTCTCTCTCATTGATGCAGGAGGTATACGTTACTAAACCTCTGTTTGTCTCATGTTAATCTGTCTTTATACTACTGGGGGATGTTTCAGCTAAGGACCTAGAAGGATAAAGGGAAAATTAGTGTTACTTCCGCATAACATGAAACAAAAAATGTTAGTGTATCCCAGCACAATTCTGGTTTAACAATGTGTTTTTGGTACAAAATAATTTGTTAAAATTGATACTGCCAGGTAGTTGATTGGCCATAGTGTGTGCTAAAGTCATATACATATATATTTGATTGTGCACAGAAAATCACGAAGTAAGCCACAAGTTTCATTACTTTGGGAGTTTCTTCCCAGCCATATTTGTGATTCAAATTGTACCAAAATAGAGGAAAATTGCAAGTTTTGTGAGAGAGTGTGCTGAAGTTGTAAAGTCCTTGATACTGAGTTCAAGATTTCACTAGAATACAAGGAACTTTTACTCAAATTTGCTAATAAAGAAGAATGTGTTTAGTTTTGTTGTGCTAATCTAATATTGGTCTTAACAGTGGCCTTAGGAGGAGCAAATGAATCCCTGGGTGATAGCTAATAAAATCCCTGTGGCCTTTGGTGTTGAGTTCAATCTCATTTCTACTACATAGGACTCATCTGAGTTTGAGAAAACAGCAAAGATTTACTGGGAGTCCTAAATTCCAAAACCTCCATTTCATCAGACAGTGCAATTAAATGATCCAAATAAAATACAGTTGACCTGGTAGCCCGGCTGCTTTTCTTTAATTACTACTTCAATGCATATTGAACTATAATTTGTTAATGAGTTTAAGCAGCTGGAATGAGTGGTCAAAGTCTTCATCTTCAGCCTTGTGCATGAATTTTTCTGCAGCTATAATTGTGGGTTATAAAATGGCAAGCAACCCTATTTATGGGTTGTTTGGAAGTAAGAAATTTTCCTCCACTATTCTAGTCCTTCTGGATGGTTTAATTATATTGACATGAGACAGATTAACAGGAGAAAATCAGACAAAAATTTAATAACACATACACAGATGAGACTCAGGAAAACTAAATGACTCTCCAAAATGAATACAATCCTCACCTTAAATGTCATCTTCAGACAAAATAGGACATTGTGGGTAGTGGTTTGGGACTTCAGAGAGGAGGAATTCACATGGAGAAGGAAAAGCAAATGTCTGGAACACAAATATTTGCTGGGTCCTGCAGGGACAATTTAGTTCAACACAGAGTGGATTCTGATCTCTATGCCTCACTGGGTTGCCCCCACCACACCCAGCCCATATTCTTTCCAATTTCTCTGGTGAGAGCCCTAAACAAGAAAATCTTCCTGAGTCTTCTGTTTCTTAAAAACAATCAACTGAAATTAATCCTCATGTCAAAGAGACACATTCTGGGCTCACAAATTTTGCTTCCATACAGTGTGTTCTTGGATCAGTCACATCACTACGTGGGTTGTGGTAAGAATCTGGACAATTATTGTCCCTGTTTTTAGCAAACTTACAAGTCTAATGGGACAAACAGTTTTGGTAGTTTCATAATTTTCCTTCCGTAGTTTAATATTTGCTCTGATTCTATTCAGTTAGAATATATTTGAAACCCATGCTGAACAACCACTATGTGCTCTACTCTAAGAAAATAACTGATGTCTTTCATTTTTGTAAATTTGTAATTTCCCAATTCCTAAAAAGGATTTAGGACTTGTCATATGTCTCAGTGGTAAAAAATCTGCCTGCCAATGCAGGAGACACAAGAAATGTGAATTCGATCCCTGGGTCAGGAAGATCCCCTGGAGTAGGAAATGGCAACCCACTCCAGTACTCTTGCCTGGAAAATTCTATGGAATTTTCCATAGAATTTAGACTGTAGCCCACTGTAAACTGGTGGGCTACAGTCCATGGGGTGGCAAAGAGTTGGATGAGAGACTGAGTATGGCACAAAGACGAGACCAATGATTTCCGGCAGGAAGTCGGTTAATTAAATCCATCACTTGTTTAATCAAAAGGATATTGCTAACTGGGTTTTCCCCACAAATATACCTTAAGTAGTTAGCAAATCATACCATTAAACTGGTAGTTTTAGGGGCACAAATACTCTTCAGCACCATGTTTAATTTAATAAGTGCTTTTCTTTGTTTCATTCATAGTTTTCACAAAATCGCATACTTAAGTGATGCCTATGCTGACATTTTTTCAGTTAAGTATTTTAAATGGGTTATACCTGATTGTTGAGAAAAACTATAGGTTAATTAATAATTGTATTATTTGGTATTGAAAGTTATTTGTATACATCTGTTACACTTTTTTATATCTGAAATGTCAAACAAGATTTTGCTTAAAGAGGTTAGTAATTGAAGCTCAAAGCAAACAAAAATGAGGCATCAAAAAATCAAACAAGAACAATTCCAAAGAACTCTATAAAACTGCACAGGTAGAGAATTGTTTTAGCTTTGAAATTTCTGTATAGAACAATATTGTAAATATTGAGAATGGTTTATCATTTTCAATTACTTCTTAGAATTTGTCTTATCTCTTCACATTAAATCACAAGTCCCTTAAAATTGTCTTTTATTTCAGTCCTTATTCTGGAGCACTAGAACTCTACTTCACAGCAATAGTGTTCAAATCACTGATCATCAACTACTCCTCACCCCCTGCACCCCTCCAGGGAATTGTGAAAATACAAGTGAGATTCAGGATCCCACAGACACCCTTAGAGATTTTGAATAAATCAGTCCGCAGGGGATCACAGGAAGATGCCACATAAGTTCCACAGAGAAATCTGATGGCCAGCCTTAGATCTGATTTACAGCACATAGAACATGGTTTATGGCCACAAACTATGCTGCTGTTGGGGCCCAGGGCAGACAGGAGACCCCCAAATATGCCTCGGCAGCACATTGATTATTTTGGATTAAAGTTACTTAAGAAAGAGCTAATGAAAGAGACACACTCTGACCCTCTGTATTTTCACAGTTCCCTGGAGGGTCAGTGTAACAGATGTATACAAAAAACAAAAAAAGTGTAACAGATATATACAAATAACTTTCAATACCAAATAATACAATTATTAATTAACCTATAGTTTTTCTCAACAAATCTCAGGTGAAAGGTGCTCTCTCTGCGTTTGAAGATAGAAAGACATCCATTGCCAGAGACAGGCAATTGGGACTCAAAGCCTCTATAAACAAACTTTGTTACTTCTCTAATTTACTACCTCAAGCCCAAACTTTTAACAGACTCATCACTAACTGAGCACCCCAAACCTAAATTTCTTTATCCTATCATTCCTCATCAGTTAATTGGCTTTTTGTCTAAAAAGCATAAAAGCTACCTGCTTTGGCCACTTCTTGGGTCCTATTTCTATGAGACCTCTGTGTGCTCAAATTTGTTTCTTTTTCTCCTGTTATTCTGTCTTATGTCAATTTTATTACTAGTCCAGTCACAAGAACACAAAAGAGATAGAGGGGGAAATTCCTCCTTCTCAACCCTGTCTTGTTATTTTAATATGAAGTATCAATATAATAATACATTGTTTGTTATGCATAAAGTGACATCATTTGACTTGATTTAAAATCTAGGCATTTTCACTAATAATGACCTTAATTTCCTGGCTATTAAGACTAATTTCTATTATTCTACTTTAAGTAAATATAACTTAATAAAAGTGGCAATATCTATCTCAGATATCTTGGACATGTTAACATATTTTCACTTAAGGTTGAAGAAAAATTTTCCCCATAATATTTTATACTTTTGTTTTGACTTCTTTAAATAATCCACCTGCAATGCGGGAGACCTGGGTTCGATTCCTGGGTTGGAAAGATCCTCTGGAGAAGGAAACTGCTACCCACTCCAGTATTCTGTCCAGGAGAATTCCATGGACTGTTTATTCCATGGGGGTCAGAAAAGAGTCGAACATGACTGAGCAACTTTAATTCTATAAAAGATTTTCTTTCTTTATTTTAATACATAAGTGAAAATGTCCTGCTCATTTAATCTCAAATTTCTGCTTTAAGATTCTGGAAGATTTATCAAAGATTACCTCTACTCTTCAAAATAATATACAGCAACTGTGCTGTGCTGTGCTCAATCACTCAGTAGTGTCCAACTCTTTGTGACCCCATGGACTGTAGTCCACCAGATTCTTCTGTCCATGGAATTCTCCAGGCAAGAATACTGGAATAGGTTGTCATTTCCTACTCCAGGGGATCTTCCCAACCCAGGAATTGAACAGGGTTCTCCTGCATTGCAGATGGATTCTTTACCAGCTGAGCTACCAGGGAAGCCCAAACAGCAACTACATAAGATTAAAAATAAGGTTATTAACAAGTCACTTTATTTATGATTGATGTTTGGCTGCTATAACAGACAATCAAAATGATAGAAAATTCTTCAAAATAGGAGTTCATTTTGCTTCACCTAACAGTTTGGACATAAGAAGTCCAAGCTGGTCTGCTAACTGCCTGAGAGCAGACACCCTGGCTCTTTCTGTTTTGTTTCCATTAACTCTTGGCATGGCTCTTATCGATGAAAAATTTATCAACAGCTAATCTAAGAAAGAAATGGATAATTTTACATAAATCAACCTGAGGATTACAACCCAGAAGACAGTTTTTCATGAAGCTCTGATTGTTCTGAAGAGGTAACAGGTGGGAGAGGGGAGGATAGTGTATGTATGTGATTTTGGCAAAGGGATACATGCAATCAAACACACACCTTGGCAGAAGGTTTTTGCTATTCCCAAGGGACAAATATCTTACTTAATGGTTTTATTGATTTTATAAGGGTGGAAAGATGCAACAAAGTGAGTTCATAAAAATCTACCCCCAATCATCTAACGGGCCAGTTCTGCCAGTTTTCCCAAAGCACAAAGTGTCTCATCCTGATCTTCCCCTTGAATTCTTTTTCAATTCAGTCACTCAGTTGTGTCGGACTCTTTGCGACCCCATGAACCGCAGCATGCCAGGCCTCCCTGTCCATCACCAACTCCTGGAGTTCACTCAAACTCACATCCATCTAGTCGATGATGCCATTCAACCATCTCATCCTCTGCCATCCCCTTCTCCTCCTGCCCTCAATCTTTCCCAGCATCAGGGTCTTTTGCATGAGTCAGCTCTTCGCATGAGGTGCCAAAGTATTGGAGTTTCAGCTTCAGCATGAGTCCTTCCAATGAACACCCAGGACTGATCTCCTATAGGATGAACTGGTTGGATCTCCTTGCAGTCCAAGGGACTCTCAAGAGTCTTCTCCAACATCACACTTCAAAAGCATCCATTCTTCGGTGCTCAGCCTTCTTCACAGTCCAACTCCCACATCCATACATGACCACTGGAAAAACCACAGCCTTGACTAGATGGACCTTTGTTGGTGAAGTAATGTCTCTGCCTTTTAATATGCTGTCTAGGTTGGTCATAAGTTTCCTTCCAAGGAGTAAGCATCTTTTAATTTCATGGCTGCAATCACCATCTGCAGTGATTTTGGAGCCCCCCCCAAAATAAAGTCTGACACTGTTTCCCCATCTATTTGCCATGAAGTGATGGGACTGGATGCCATGATCTTCGTTT
>NW_011494835.1:3427127-3440046 GCF_000754665.1 Bison bison bison
ACAGCCTTGATGTACTCCTTTCCCTATTTGGAACCAGTCTGTTGTTCCATGTCCAGTTCTAATTGTTGCTTCCTGACCTGCATACAGGTTTCTCAAGAGACAGGTCAGGTGGTCTGGTATTCCCATATGTTTAATAATTTTCCACAGTTGATTGTTATCCACATAGTCAAAGGCTTTGGCATAGTCAATAAAGCAGAAGTAGATGTTTTTCTGGAACTCTCTTGCTTTATCAGTGATCCAACGGACGTTGGAAATTTGAGCTCTGGTTCCTCTGCCTTTTCTAAAACCAGCTTGACCATCTGGAAGTTCACGGTTCACATATTGCTGAAGCCTGGCTTGGAGAATTTTAAACATTACTTTACTAGCGTGTGAGATGAGTGCAATTGTGTAGTAGTTTGAGCATTCTTTGGCATTGCCTTTCTTTGGGATTGGAATGCCAACTGACCTTTTCCAGTCCTGTGGCCACTGCTGAGTTTTCCAAATTTAGGGTGTACTATATATAGGTCAGTGACTGTAGTGGCTACTTGATTCTTGTAGAACCAAATGGTGGGCAACACTCATAATCCCCTCCCTTCTGGTCTTAATTTCAACCAAGTTTGGGAGGCATTTTTTGACCAATTTGTCCCATGGTGCTAGGATTCTCATTCCCAGATCAGGGGGGAGGGCAGATTTCATTGATAGATCACTCAGTGTGCTATTACTGCACGAGGCCCAGTTAACAGTAGCCAAAGCCTCTGGGCTGCCTGTTTTATTGGTCTGTTATGATCCAGAAACTGGTTTCCTCTTGCTTCTTCCCATATCTAGAGTTACATTATTAAAATCACTGATATTATAAAACTATATATTTGATCAATCATTTCAAGTTGCCTATTCATCATTATTTTAATAGGATGTTCAGTTATGTATGTGGTAATGAAAGAAATGATAATCTTATAAAACAGACAAAATACAAGTAATACAGCTAGCAACATTAATCAGGTCATAAGTGAATATTTAAGCTAAGGACTTTCATTAGGTGTGGCTCTATCCCCAGGTCGTCTGGCAGTCTGTTCTGTACCAATTGCTACCTTTAAGGGAAATGATATACTGGCATTGTGCATAAAGTTCACCAAAGATATCTGCATGTACAAGGCAAGTGGTGGGTCACTATGACCCCTTACTGGATTGAGAAAGGACTGTTATCTTCTAAGGAGCTACGTGGCTGGTGTCAGATGAAAAACCGATCTTTATGGTTGACCAGGTACTCTGCATTGGGGAGGTCTGGTTAATATGTAATGCCAATGCACAATACACAATAAAGGGCAAAGAGGAGGCCTAAATGGATAGAGGAAAATTTTATGTTTAAGTTTTTCTATCTTGACTTAAAATATGTATTTTATTTCATCACTTCCATCTACCTGCTCCCAGGATGCTTCACCACAACCACACTCCAACCAGTGAAAATGGAGCAGGGACACAGGACAGCACCTACCTTCTCTTTAAAAACACAGCCTGGAAGTCATACACATCACTTCTGTTCACACTTCCTTGGCCTGAATGCAGTTACATCAGCATACCTAGCAGCAAAGGAGACTGAGAAATCTAGCCTTTAGTTGGGCAGTCATGTACTCAGCTAGAAATTATGTTATTGAGGGAAAAAAGAAGAATGGATATTAGTGGGTGAGTAGTGGTCTTTACCATCCATCAAGAATAGCATACTTTAACTACATGAGAAGAAAATTACCCCTTTTCTTCATAGGCTCATATTTAAAAAGAAAAAAATTTCCTTTTAATATGATATTAATGCAGTAACTGAATATATTGGTTTTTATTCAAATGATAAAATATTCTTATTATATGTAGATTCATTTTGCTGGGTGCTAAGAATCTCACAAAAATTTTAAAAGTATAGTTATCCTCTCAAGGAGTTTATAATAATGGCTGATGTGGGTTGAAAGGCATAAAATACATGAGTATTTACATAATTAAGTCAGAAAACTAAATAAGGCAAGTGCCATCAAAAATGTGCAATGATGTTGGTGAGGGGTAGTTTCAGAGAAATGAAAGTTTGTATTTAGTTATAGAATTCAAAAAAGGATGAAATAGTACTTGACGAATGGTTATAGATCTTAAGGCAGAAATGAAAGAGGACATGAAAAGGCCGTACTTTAAAGATGGAAAGCTTTAAAATCATTTGAGGTAGAAGTAACTCATTTTTATTGTCTCAGAGGAGTAGTGGTAAAAGAGGAGGTCAAATTGCTGGTTAATAAGCATATGGTGGATAACCTTAAATGTGAGACCTTTAGAATCCATTTCAAAGGGAATTGGGAGCTAGTGAAAGTTTAAAATGAGGCATAGCTTGTAATCCACTTAATAGAAGAACTCTATTTGATTCATTTCTAAATAAAGAAAAGATATTCATTCTTATCCAGCCTCCTGAGCAGTGACTCATGAAGTGCCTGTGAGCTAAAACATTTGTGAATCACTGAATGGCTGACAAAACATGTACCTTAGGAAAATTAATCTACAAGTAGTGTGTTGAATGAATTGGAAGGAGATTATCATACGACTTGCATCATTATGATTACTGTTAACATAATGTTCTGTTAACATTTGGTAAGAACTATATACTCTGTGCCCCGGAGAAGGCAATGGCACCCCACTCCAGTACTCTTGCCTGGAAAACAAGAGTCATGAAGAGTCGGACACGACTGAGTGGCTTCACTTTCACTTTTCACTTTCATGCATTGGAGAAGGAAATGGCAACCCACTCCAGTGTTCTTGCCTGGAGAATCCCAGGGACGGGGCAGCCTGGTGGGCTGCCGGCTATGGGGTTACACAGAGTCGGACACGACTGAAGCGACTTAGCAGCAACAGCAGCATACTCTGTGCCCAATTTGTGTCAAGCCTTTCACAACCCTATCTCAATATTAACATTAATGGTATAAGCTAAAAAACAGTTTTAATCTCATTTTATAGGAAAAGAAATTGAAATTCAGAGGGTTAACAATTTATCTAAAGTATCCAAACCCAGGTCACTGATATCTTGTCCCCTACAAGGAGCACACTACAACTGTGCTCCATCTTTCTGAGCACAGAAGACAGTTGTCTTCTCAAATAAAAACATTTCAAGTAAGGCAAAGTCAGTCTTCTGGGGTAAAGCAAGGGATTAATCTCAGGCTAAGAATGTGGGAAGTAGATGTAGAATTAAATTTGTGAAGAGGAGGCTTTAAAAAGCCTTGATTTGATTCTATAAGCAAATTAAAATGCCATTGTATCTCTGGCCCAAATGATGTAAAAAAGAGTGGAATCTAACTAACCTAACTAAGACAGAAGTGGAAAAATACCCAACTTCTGTAACCTCTAGCCTTCTACATGGAAGAAAAAAACACTCAGCTCCAGCTTATTTTACCCTTCTGTCCTTCCTAAGGGAGAGGGAAAGACTTGAAAAATTCTTATGAAGTTCGTGGTTAAGAGGCATAGGCTCAATAAAGTACTAAGACCTAATTGTAGAAATAGAGAAAGATTTCCCTCCCCAACTTCACTACCAGATTACTAATTACAGCAGTTTGGTTTACCCAGTACATTATGTCTGGTTATCAAGAAAATTCTAACACATACCAACAGACAAAACACGGACAATTTGAAGGGATAAAAGAGGCATAATAACCAGATGAGGCAGGAATGTTGAAAACAAAAGTTTGGGAATTTAACTACCATTAATACTCTAAGGACTCTAACAAATAAGTAGATAGTATGCAAGAACAGATGGGCAATGTAATCATAAAGGTGGAAATCCTTAAAAGATAACCAAAAATAAATGCTAGAAATCCAAACTACTCTAACAGAAATGAAGAATGATTTTTATGGACTTATTAGTAAAATGCACGCAGCTAAGGAGAGAATCTCTGAGCTACAGGACATATTAGTAGAATCCTCAAAAGCTGAAGAACAAAGAGAACAAATATTTAAATAAATAGTGAACTATTTAAGCACTGTTAAACAACTACAAAATGAGCTATATACACATATGGTAATACCAGAAAGAGAAGACAGAGAGAAAGCAGTAAAAGAATTATTTAAAATAATAATGACTGAGAATTTCCCCAAATTAATGTCAGACACCAAACCCCAGTGGCTCAGACAGTAAAGAATCTGTGTGAAATGTGAGAGACCTGGGTTTGATCGCTGGGTCAGAAAGATCCCCTGGAGAAAGGAATGGCAACCCACTCCAGTATTCTTGCCTAGAAAATTCCATGGACAGAGGAGCCTGGCAGGCTACAGTCCATGGAGTCGCAAAGAGTCGGACATGACTGAGTGACTGACACTTCACACTTCATGCTTCACGCCAAACCACAGAGCCAGAAAGCTAGAGAACACCAAGCAGATAAACATAGAAACTACACCTGCTGCTGCTAAGTCGCTTCAGTCGTGTCCGACTCTGTGTGACCCCATAGACGGCAGCCCACCAGGCTCCCCTGTCCCTGGGATTCTCCAGGCAAGAACACTGGAGTGGGTTGCCATTTCCTTTTCCAATGCATGAAAGTGAAAAGTGAAAGTGAAGTTGCTTTTCAAACTATAGAAAATTAAACACAAAGAAACAATCCCCAAAAAAGCGAGAAATATCTATAAAGGAACAAAGATAAAAATTACGTTCCACTGCTCAGAAACTATGCAAGTAGGAAGAGAATAGAATGAAAAACTATCAGTGTTGAAGGAAAAAAATCCCACCAATTTAGAATTTTGTACCCTGAAAAGTTATCCTTCAAAATTGAAGAAGAAATAAAAAGTTTCTCAGACAAACAAAAATTGAGGGAGTCTGTTGCCAATAGACTTGTGTGAAAGAAATGTTAAAAGTTCTTGAAAGAGTAGAGAAATAATATAGTTGAGAAACTTGGACGAACATTGAATAAGGATTAAGTACAAGTAAAATAAAAACTTTTTTTCTTATTTGTAACTGATCTAAAGACAACAGTTTGTTCAAAATAATGATTCTAGCAATGTATTTCATTTGTATGCATATATGCATATACATATATATATACATACATATAAACTACCTGTGAAGTGGTATAAGGTTATTCAAAAGTGGACACAGATTAACTGAAATGTATACTGCAAATTTGACTTCTTCCTCAGAATTCGCTCAGTTACCAGGCTCCTCTGTCCATGGAATTCTTCAGGCAAGAATAACAGAGTGGACTGCTGTTCCCTTCTCCAAGGAATCATCCTGACCCAGGAATCGAACCTGGGTCTCCCACATTGCAGGCAGATTCCTTACTGTCTGAGCCACCAGGGAAGTCCCTGCAAATTCAAAACAAGGTTAAAAAAAAAAAAAAGAAATATAACTTTTATGCTAAGCAAGGAGAGAAAATGAAATCATAAAATGCTTAATTAAAAGCTACAAAAAGCAGAAAAGCAGCAGACAAAAATAGAACCAAAGAACAAGGACAACAAATAGAAAACAAATGCAGTAGATATTAATCCAACTATGTCAATAACCACATTGAACACCAATGATCTAAGTATACCAATTAAAAGACAGACTTCCAGAGTAAACTAAAAAAAAAAAAGGAAAGAAAGAAACAACTGCAAGAAACTCACTTTAAATATATAGACACACACAGATCTCAAATAAATGTATGGGGGAAAATATACTTGACACTATTCAAAACAAAGTAGGTGGAGTAATATTAATTTCAAATAGAGCAGACTTCCAACACAGAGAAATGTATCAGGGATCAAGAAAAGCATTACATAATGAAAAACTGATTAATGGGTGAATTCTCCAAAAGACAGAACAATCTTAACATCCATGCACCTAACAAAAGACTATCAAACCATGGGAGGCAACATTTTTAAAAAGTGGCAAAACTAATACAATTATGTAAAGTTTAAAAATAAAATAAAAAAAAAATAAATAAATATGTCCACTATATAACTGCAGAATTCAACACCCTTCTCTTTCTGAAATGGACAGATCCAGCAGGCACAAAATCAGTAAAGACATAGTTGAACTCAATAGCATCATCATTAAACTGGACCTATAAACTACTTTCAGAGAAGGCAATGGCACCCCACTCCAGTACTCTTGCCTGGAAAATCCCATGGACGGAGGAGCCCGGTAGGCTGCAGTCCATGGGGTCGCTAAGAGTTGGACACGACGGAGTGACTTCACTTTCTCTTTTCACTTTCATGCATTGGAGAAGGAAATGGCAACCCACTCCAGTGTTCTTGCCTGGAGAATCCCAGGGATGGGGGAGCCTGGTAGGCTGCCGTCTATGGGGTCACACAGAGTTGGACACGACTGAAGTGACTTAACATAGCATAAACTACTTTATCCAGCAATAGTAGAATACATGGAGACAATATCAAGAGAATTAGAAGACAAACCAGAGACTTTGAGGAATATTTGCAAAAGTTATGTCTGATAAAGAACTGTTATCCAAAATATACAAAGAAAATTGAAACAAAAGATAAGAAACAACTAGAATAGTTAGAAAATGGGCCAAGACATTAAGACACCTCACCAAAGAAGATATACAAATAGTAAATTAGCATATTAAAAGATGCTCCACATCGTATGTCATGAGGGAAACGCATATTAAAACAGCAGTGAGATACCACACAACTATTGTTCAGTTGCCAAGTTGTGCCCACTCTTTGTGATCCCATGGACTGTAGCATGCCAGGCTTCCCCGTCCCCTCACTGCCTCCCACTGTTTGCCCTAGCTCATGTTTATTGAACTGGGGATGCCATCCAGCCACCGCATCCTCTGTTGACTTCTCCTTCTCTCAACCACAAGGATGGTCAAAACCTGGAACACTGACAGCATCAACTGCTGGTGAGATTGTGGAGCAACAGAAAGTCTCATGCATCGCTAGTGGAAGTGCAAATGGTACAGCCACCTTGGGAGACAGTTTGACCATTTCAAACAATACTAAACATACTCCTATAGTACGCTCTGGGAATTGTACTTCTTAGTGTTTCCCCAAAAGAGTTGAACACTTATGTCTACACTGAATGCAGATGTTTATAGCAGCTTTGTTCATAATTGCCCAAAATCTGGAAGTGACCAAGATGCCTTTCGGTAGGTGAATGGATAAACTGTGGTCCATCAAGACAGTGGAATATCATTCAGTTCTAAAAACAAATGAGCTATAAAGTCATGAAAAGATATGGACTAATCTTCAATGCATATTGCAAAGTGAAAGAAGCCAATCTGAAAAGGCTACATACTGTCTGATTTCAACTACATGATATTTTGAAAAAGACAAAACAATGAAGGGATTAAAAAAATATCTATCTGCCTGGGGGGTGGAGGGTATGAAAGGAATGAATGGGTAGAACACAAAGGATTTTTAGGGCAGTGAAATTACTCTGTATGATACCGTAATGATGGACACATATGTCCAAACCCATAGAATGTACAACACCAAGAATGAACCCTAATGTAAATTACAGACCTTGGTAACTAGGACGTGTCATTGTAGGTTCATCAATTCTAACAAATGTATCACTCTGGTGGCAGATATTGGGGAGATTCTACACGTGTAGGGGTAGGGGACACATGGGAAAACTCTATAGTTTCCCCTCAATTTTGCTGCTTATCTAAAACTGCTCTTAATAAATTAATTCAAAAATATTTTTTTCAAGAAGGATATGCACAAGAAACATTAAAAAAAATCTGATACAGAATATGTAAATGTGACAAAAGATTATCTTCTTGATAAGACACAAAAGTTTTTCCTTTCATAAGCAACAGAGTAAAGAGTAGTGAAAAAGAATGTTACCAAGGAGGCAGAAGGGGGCTTCCCAGGTGGCTCAGTGGTAAAGAATCTACCTGCAAATGTAGCAGCCGCAAGAGACTCAGGTTCAATTCCTGGGTTGAGAAGATCCTCTGGAGGAAGAAATGGCAACCACTCCAGTATTCTTGCCCTGATAATCTCATGGACAGCGGAGCCTGACAGGCTACAGTCCATGGAGTTGCAAAGAGTCAGACACGACTGAGCTTGAAGGAGGCGGAAACCCAAAGATAAGAGGCAAATCTGATTGTAGGGAGCCAGTGCAGAGATTTTTCTATGACAGTGAAAAGCATAAGGGATTATTTTAATAGGTGGTAGGCTAGAAGGAAGATAAAGTAATCTAAGAGAGTTTTGTGAAAAATAAGATTGGCTACATATCATAGGAAAGAGAAACTTTATTTTGCTTTAATTTTCAGTTTATACATCAGTTACGTTTCTCCATAAAGTTGTTTATGTGATGGTGTCATTTATTTTTGAAGAAGATTCATCGTAAAAGCTTTGGACTGCTTTCAAAGAAAATTAAAATTAAAGTATTATAATGCTCAGAAGGACAGCAAAATATTTAAAAGATGTGGATGAAGAAAACATCCTCTAGGCATTCAGTGTTTTAGCCTTTCCAATCCTTCCTTTTATTAGCCCAAATTCTTGCCATGGAAATAATAATATAACTAATCTAATTATTGATAGAGTGCATAGAACCAAGCAGCTAATTATTCCACTAAGGATGCATGAATACTGCCTATCTCATAGTGGGCACTAAAATCAAGTTCTCATGGTGTCACTAATTGAATTAAGTGCATTAGTATTTACTGTATTTTCTAGAGTAAAAGTAATCTCAAAGGAAGTTATTGTTTCAGAGATGTTTAATGATAAAGAATGTTCAATAAAGAATAGGAGTGAGAATGGAGTTCATTTTTTTAAAAGCTGTGATATCTTTGGCTACAAAATATGAATGAATCAGTCAACTTCTACAGGCAAATGGCCTTCCAAAGTAATTGAGTCCTAAATGCCAAACTAAAATAGTTTGCTATAGACTCAATGGAAATGTTCTGTTCTAAGAATGTTCTGACTGATAGTAAATTTAATAAAGTTTACAAATGTCAAGTTGAGTTTAATTCCAAGTGTGTAGCTCCTAGAATGTAATGTGTTACAAATTCAATATACTGAGACCATCTTTCTGCAGCTTTTTAGATTTTAGCAATAAGAACTTCAGAGGACAACCATAAAATTATCTCTATTTTGCTTATGTAATTCAGAAGTTCAATAACTGATCTGAATTACAAACCTATAGGATGCTATTTAAAAGTAAAAATAAACACAATTGCTAGGTTTAGAGTCTCCAAATCAGGCTGTTTTTTTTTTTTTTTTTTTTTTTTAATAATTAACATTGGTTTGGCATTTGCCATGCTCTGGATATTTTTCTAAAAATTGTAGTTGCTTTAAAATGTGTTAGTTTCAGGCATATAGTCTTCCCCAGTGGTTCAGTGGTAAAGAACCTGCCTACAATGCAGGGGATGTGGGTTTGATCTCTGGGTCAGGACGATTCCCTGGAGGTTGGCATGGCAACCCACTCCAGTATTCTTGCCTGGAGAATCCCACAGACAGATAAGCCTGCTGGGCTACAGTCCACAGGGCTGAAAAGAGTTGGATGACTGAAGCAACTAAGTGCTTATATATACATAAGCAATTATATATATATAGATAGATAGATAATTTCTAAGATTCTTTTCTATTATAGGTTATTACAAAATACTGAATATAGCTTCCTGTGCTATAAAGTAAGTTCTTGTTGTTTATCTATTTAATAGTAATATTATAATATTATTTATGGGGCTTCCCTTATAGTTCAGTCAGTAAAGAATCTGCCTGCAGTGCAGGAGACCCGAGTTCGATCCCTGGGTTGGGAAGATCCCCTGGAGAAGGAAATTGCAACCCACTCCAGTATCCTTGCCTGGAAAATCTCATGGACAGAGGAGCCTGGTGGGCTGCAGTCCATGGGGTCCCAAAGAATAGTAATGTGTATCTGTTAATTCCAAACTTTTAATTTACCCCTCCCTTCAATGAGCTGGCTCATTGAAAAAGACCCTGCTTTTGGGAAAGATTGAGAGCAGGAGAAGAAGGGGGCAACAGAGGATGAGATGGTTAGATGGCATCATTGATTCAAAGGGCATGAGTTTGAGCAAACTCTGGGAGTTGGTGATGGACAGGGAAGCCTGGCATGATGCAATCCATGAGGTCTCAAAGGGTTGGAGATTACTTAGAAACTAAAATCTGAAATAATCTTTTAGGAAGGCATTCTACTACATATAATTTAACGTCTTATTGAAAGGCACAGCTCCATGCATTTAACAACGCTGCTATTATGTATTCTATTATCCCAGAATCCTTAGCAACACAACAAAATGTCCTGACATTCCCTTCCCCATTCCTGTCATTCTCAGAAAAGATAGGAAGGCTGTTAATGAAATTTAGTCATTTTTCTTGAGTAAATGGTCTTTGTATTTTTGTAAGCCTTTGATTAATTTCCAGAGCTCTAAAAAAGTTAATTTTCACAAATTTTCCACTTATCATTGCTTTTTTTTTGAAGAGCAGATTTTCAGAAGTTCTTACTTTGATATTTTAGAAGTGTTTCTATATTTGATTTGATTTGATTATTTTAGTCTTGAATTCTGAGTTTTGATTACCCAGGTGGCACAGTGGTAAAGAATCTGCCTGCCAAAGCAAGAGATGCAAAAATGTGGGTTTGATCTCTGGGTCAAGGGGATCCCCTGGAGTAAGGAGAAATGGCAACCCACTCCAGTATTCTTGCCTGGAAAATTCCATGTACATAGGAGCCTGGTGGGCTACAGACAATGGGGTCACAAAGAACTGAACATGACTGAGTGACTGAGCACAGACACAACGTATAGATATGGAATTGTTTTATATATTTATCTTGCATATAGTTTCCTTGGAAAACTTGCTTAATTCTGCATGCGTGCATGCTAAGTCACTTGGGATTTTCCAGGCAAGAATACTGGAGTGGGTTGCCATTTCCTACTCCAGGCGATCTTCCTGACCTAGGGATTGAACCTGCATCTCTTATGTTTCCTGCACAGGCTTAATTCTAGTAGCTTTTTATAGAAATACATTTCAAAAAATTTCTTGTATAGGCCATCATGCTTTTTGCCTTCCCATTTCCTTGTGGATATTTCTTCTTCTTTTATTTCTTCTCCTACGTGGAGGCCAGAACCTCCAGCAGAATATCAAATAGAAGCAATAGAGTAGATATATGTGCCTTGATTCTGATCTTAATAGTGTTCAGGTTTTCACCATTAAGTGTGATATAATCTGTGTATATTTGGAGATGCTGTTTGTCAAATTGAGGAGGTGACTAAGATATTTACATAAGGAATGGATGTAGCATGCCATTAAATGCTTTTTATATATCTATTAAGATGATCATAGGGCTTCCCTGGTGGCTCAGATGGTAAAGAATTTGCCTGAAATGCAGGAGACCCGGGTTTGATCCCTGGTTGGGAAGATCCCCTGAGAAAGGAATGGTACCCCAGTCCAGTATTCTTGACTGGAGATTCCAAGGACAGAGGATCCTGGCAGGCTACAGTCCATGGGGTCGCAAAAAGCCAGACACAACTTAGTGACCAACACATTCACTTTTCACTTTCAAGATGATCATATGGTTTTTCTTCTTTAGTTGGTTAATATATGTTAAATCACTTCAGTCATTGGTTAGTATGATTAATTATTGATTAATGAACATTGAACCAAATATGAACTTCTGTGATAATTCCCACTTAGCAATTAATTAGCCTTTTGATATATTGCAACTACGTCGCTTCAGTCGTGTCCGACTCTGTGCGACCCCATAGACAGCAGCCCACCAGGGTCCACCGTCCCTGGGATTCTCCAGGCAAGAACACTGGAGTGGGGTGCCATTGCCTTCTCCGTTTGATATATTGTTAGACTTCATTTGCTCAAATTTTGCTACAAAATACTTCACTTACTTTCGTGAGGGTTGTTGGTCTAGAGTTTATTTTCTTGTAATGTTATTACATGGTTTTGGTATCAGAGTAACACAGGCCTCATAAAATAAATAGTGTATTCATTTCCCTTCAATGTTTTGGAATAGCTTGCTAAAATTGGTAATATTTATCCCTTAAATGTTTAGTAGAATTCATCAGTAAAGCCATTGGAGTTTTCTTTGTGGAAATCTAATTAAACATACTTCTATTCTGATTGTCTCATACTGAGTGAGCTTTAGAAGTTTGTGCTTTTCAAGAATCTGTCCACCACGTCTAGCTGTACACTTCTGGCATAAGGTTGTCTATGATATTCACTTATTTTCTTATTTAATATCTGTAGATATTGTAGTGCTATTATCTCTCTAATTCCTCACATGGATAACTTTTGTCTTATCACTTTTTCCCAAATCACTCAGGCTGGAGGTTTACAAGTTTATTGATATTCTCAAAGAGCCAGCTTTTGGATATTTTAATTTTCTCTATTAGATTTTTCTTTTTATTTCAGTGGCTTTTCAGTCTAACATTTCATATACTTAGTTTGGGGGTTTTGTGGTCATTCTTTTCAAATTTTTCCTGTGGTAGAAGTTAAGTATATGTATTGGGGAACTTATTTTCTAGTAATGACATTTTCTAATACAGATATTCTTTTAGCAGCATCCCACATAATTTTATATGTTGCTATCTTCATTTCTATCTAGTTTAAAATATTTTCTAATTTCTTGTTTGACTCCTTCATAGAACCATGAATAATTTCAGTTCAGTTCAGTCGCTCAGTCGTGTCTGACTCTTTGTGACCCCATGAATTGCAGCACGCCAGGCCTCCCTGTCCATCACCAACTCCCGGAGTTCACTCAGACTCACGTCCATCGAGTCAGTGATGCCATCCAGCCATCTCATCCTCTGTCATCCCCTTCTCCTCCTGCCCCCAATCCCTCCCAGCATCAGAGTCTTTTCCAATGAGTCAACACTTCGCATAAGGTGGCCAAAGTACTGGAGTTTCAGCTTTAGCATCATTCCTTCCAAAGAAATCCCAAGGCTGATCTCCTTCAGAAAGGACTGGTTGGATCTCCTTGCAGTCCAAGGGACTCTCAAGAGTCTTCTCCAACACCACA